>NW_027417252.1:0-130288 GCF_009905375.1 Apium graveolens | reverse complement strand
AAAAAAAAAACACTTGATTTTTTCCCGAAAATCCATTAGATACGGAAAGAATTGAGTATAAGGTAACAGGATAAAAAGGATTTAAATTAAAGGATTATAAGAGAGGATCATAAAAGGAATATAATATATTGAGAAAGGTTAAGGGAACCTAAGTAATAAGATCCCGGGTATGATCCCTCAAACGATAAACGAAAACGAAAGTTAAGCGAACCGTATAACAGATCAGCAGTCATTAGGCAGACAATTAGGAAGTTAATCAAAGGGATTAGAGAGGATGATGTCACCCAACCAATGAGAAGAGGACAAGGAGGGGAAGATGATATCATAGCATGACATAAGCATGACATGGGAAGGAAGGAGATGTGGTTGAAGTAGAACCACACAAAGTTAAGGCTAAAAAGGTAATTAACCAAAACAAAAACAAAATTACATCCATCAAGCCAAACAAATCATTTCATCAAAACAAAAGAAATCTATTTCTCTTCAACAAAAGCTTGCTCTCGACTTTTTACAATTTCAAAGGAAAGAATTTTCAAAATCCAAGATCCAAGCCTCCTAAATTGGTAAGATAATTCCCTAATATTCCTTATGCATAGATATGGCTATATTATGAGTTTAAGCATCCCATTCATTCTCTATCTTCTCCAATAAATCAATGAAGAAGACAATGAATAGTGATTTCAAGGTTTTTAACTTGATTTTTCTTGCTTTTCCTTTAAGATCCAAGCTTTCCTAAGACTCCTCAAGGCTTCCTAAGGCTTCCTAGCTACTCACACCACTTCAAGGAAGGTATATCATCTCCAAACCCTAGCTTTAATTTGTATATTAGGTTGATTTTGGTTGTTAGAGTAAAGAGTAGCTTGAAACTTGTTTGTTTAAGAGTTTGGGTTGGAATGGTGGAGATTGGAATGTTGAAATCTTATGATTTGATTAAAGAGTGTAGTATAGTTTAAATTCAGGTTTTAGGATTAAGTAAATTAATTATAATGAGTTGATTTGGGGCTGTTGTAAAGTAATATGGATGGATTTTTGATTGGATTGTGAATTGGGGTTGAATTGTGGTTGTTTTGAATTGGTTTAAATTTGGGAAATCGCGTAAACATAGCCATCGTAATGTCCGATTTACTTTAGACTGCTTTTGTTCATAACATTTGGACCCGAGAACTCCCTGATAGATTATGACCATTGTCGTTTTTAGATAGTTCATGTTACGAGCTTCGTTTTGATATATAGTTCGTTTGATTCCGACGTACGGTTTAGGAGAAACGACCGTTTTAAATAACGGCGTTTCGCGAACGAAACTTTTCCCCTCGCCTTACTTTGAAACATAGGTTGAAGACCAAAAAGGGTTAATTAGTGTATGAAACAATTATGGTAAGAGTGTTAGGCAGTTGGTAAGACACTCGCGAAGGAATCGCCTTAAAACTCGTAATGGTTAAATTATTAAAAATGCTGGAGCCGAGGGTACTCGAGTGACTTAAGAGAATCAGTAAGCGCAAAACAAGCGTTAGAGTCTAAGTTAGTTAAAGTATAGATTTACAAGTGACTTTGGTTCAATTCCAACTTACTTGTTGTTTATAGGTTACCAGACTCGTCCCGAGCCTTTTATCACCCCCAGTCGCTCAGGCAAGTTTTCTACCCGTTATACTGTTGTTGTGATGTATACACTTGTATATGCATTATCTTGTAATAGATGCATGATGGTTATATTAGCAAATTCTTGCGATATATTGTAGCATGTGATATGGTACATATGCATGCCTATTTCGTATTCTTGCCATATATATCTGTTGGTTCAGTTGATAATACCTATGCTAGAGAATAGCGGTAATTTGCATATACCCTTAGTATAGGGACCCAAAGGTGAAAGCATTTTCTAAAACCGGGAGTCGAGGATCCCGAGTAGATTTTATATATATATATATTTTATATATATATATATGGTAATAGTTTTCAAAACTATTAATCGAATAAGGTTTATTCGATAACTTTATTTTATTAATGAATATTATCTTGAATATTCATTCGAGGACTTATGACTCATTTATATTATTTATTGAATATTACTTGGATATTCATTTGAGGATGTATGACTCCTTTATTTTATTTAATGAATATTATTTATAATATTCATTCGAGGTATTATGACTCCGCTTATTATTTATTAATATTCTTTATTTATTAAAGAATAATGTTCGATAATCAAACTTACTTATGATATTCAAATAAAGATATTACTTTCGTATAAGTATATCTTTGATTATTTACTATTCATTTCAAGTATAAGTTTTCCAACTTCTACCTCAATTACTCTTTATGGGAATATTATTTAAATAGTAATATTCAGATATTTCTTTATATTGAGACTGATTTACTTTATTAAATCAGCATTATTCCAAACACTCTTTAAAGTGTTTTCAAGTCTTTAAAATGATTTTCAAAAGTTAGAGCGGATCCCAAAACTCATTTTTATATTTAAGATCTTCCTTTTAAAAAAGGGATTTAAATACTCGCTCAAAACCGGAGGGATCCGGCTCTGTGGTGTATTTTATATTCGCAACAAGGTTGTTGTCTTGATAAAAGAGTTTTTGATTACTTACCCAACACTTGGGAAGTAAAATTCTTGGAACAAGTTAATCCATTAACAGGCATCGCCTGGGAAATATCGGTGAGTTTTCCTTTCCAACTAGATACGACTTCTTGGTGGAGCCGTATCAACAAGTTTCTACTTGGGGAAAGTGGGGACGAGCTTTACGTTTCAGAGTCATGGATTTCATCTGAACTAGGAGTGGCGTAAGTGGCCGAGTAGCGCCGGCCCAGCCGTATTATTATATTGGCCCAAATGGCCTGGAAGTTCCGCTAAGGCGGTCCATTCCTTAGGAGTTCAGTGTTCGGTTGACAAGTAAATCCGACAGGTTCTCCTCTACATGTAGAAAATGGTGGGGTTGTACTACTACGACTGATCATCGTAAGTGGTCTTCCTGGCGCGGCAAACTCCCGTAATGAGTTCATCATCCATTTGGATAATTCTGCAACACTACCCGTAGCATTTCGATCGAAAGGCTACTAATGGGTGGTTGCCGAAGCATTGACAGGGTCAAACAGTTTTATTGGTGTATCCATTGAATGAAGTATCTCGTAACTTCATTTCTTTTCAAAATATTTCAAAGATCAAATATTTTCAAGTTTTATTTGTGGTCTCATCTATGGGATGACCTCTTGAATCTTATTATACTTGGAACAGTAGTAGTTCTAGTAGATTCTAAAATGGTATAAGTGTAGCGAAGTAATTGGTAACTTCATCTTCTTTTAAAACTTATACCCAGTAAGTAATTACCTTACACATGATAAAAGATTCTAGTAAGTATCCATTTAGATACTTGTATTATTGTTATCACTATATATTATCTTGCGAGCTGTAAGGCTCACTCTTGCTTTATTTCTTCATCACACAACAACAGTTAGGAAAGATGGCCAAACTCCAGCAGACCCAGCGCAAGCGCGTGGGAAGCGTCCCGCGTCTTCCCGTTGATGTTGTAGCTGCTATAGCTGCAGAGGTAGATCTATTGATAGATCAGGCATCCTACTTTTGAGAATCAATTATGTATAATTATAACTTGTGGATGATAATGGCAATTAACTGTAAATTTATCAAGTAATCATTTTGGGTTGTAATAACTTTTAATTGTGGATTCAAGGATTTGTACTTATTTCAATTTCATCTCTGAGACTATAACGGGTTGTGGTGTGTGTTAGTGTGGGGTCACAGCATAAGGTTATTTATTATTAATTAAGTGAAGTGATATTGTGGAAAGAAAGACCGTGACGACCCGGATCCCTGACCCCGGATCTGGGGGTGTTACAAAATTTTACTATCAGGAAAGGTCAAGGAGGTGGCCGACACTTTAAGTGTAAGAGGACAATTATAAGCACACGTGCCAGAGGAATTCAATGATGATGGTTAAAGCCGTGAAGGTTGTATTATGGTTTGAAAGGTTGACATTCCTTCTGATGACTGTGCAATACCCAACCGTAATAGTAGTTTGGTAAAGGTTTAATTTATGTAATCGCCATGAGCGGGCTATCTATCTTAGAAGGTACTATCTTGAGAATAAGCCTGGACCATGTTTCAAAAGGACTAAACGAACCTTTGAGTTAAGTCTTCTATCGAAGGCATATGATTAAGAATGGTATTAACCTACTATCGTTGCTTTGATTGAAACTCTTCTGCAATTTTATCTGCTTCATGTCATGTATGTACATCAGGATCTAGAATGTTCTTCATGAATCATGAATGATAATTATGTTACCTCCTGAGAAGAATCTGATACGGCAGGTATGGACTCCGTATGGTTAGCTATTAAGACTTCATGGAAAATAAACGACGACAGTAGGTCAGTAGTGGACCATAGTAATGCAGCAATGATTCTGCGAGTAATGAGCTGATTACAACCGTGAGAGTTGTATTGGAATGGATGTTGAGATTAAGTACCACTAATCGGGTCGTGTTGACGTATAAGTTATCATTGATAAGCTAATTAAGTCGATTATTTACCTATTGAATATTTATTCCTTCTTATGAATAGAGAGCCGTATTACTATACGAGGAAGGTGGCAGTGCAAGCATAGAATTCTAGTAACGATGATGTCTAGAATGAGATCCCAGATTCTATTTTCGATATCGAGGGAGTTTCAAAGGTGATTGTGTATAAGCTCGAGGAAGAGCATGGGTCCATAGAATGATGGACGGAATAGCAAAAATATTTAGGCATGTGAAATACGATGCTATAATACTTAATGTTGATATAAATACATATATGTTTTGTTCTCCTATGACAAACCTCTATAGTTCAGAGGTAGGTTCCAAGCCAGATATTTTGTGGCAGTATTTTTTTTTTCATATACACAATTCTCTTCAATTCGTTCTTTTCTCTTCTTTTCATTTCATATAAGCTGAGAAGAACAACCCTTCCAGAAGGGGAGGTATTGTCGAATGACTATCTATCTGTGTGATAGAAGCTTAGTAGGATACCATCTATTGTTTAATTGCTTGTCAAGTACTAAAGGTTGGCCACCTTCTGTACTAACTATGCAATAGAACAAGTGTTCATGATCATAGTGATCTCTCAATAAATTCTTTTACTTCTATATGAAGGACCAAGCTTTCGAAGATGGAGGCAGCTAGAAAGGAAGTGGTACCAAGTATGGTGGTATTCCGATTCTAACGCGTTAGTGATACTAAGGTTGACGTGGTTATTAAAAGGTTATAGAATGCTAACGAGCAAAAGTATAACCAGTATAATATTAGGAACGGAAGGTAGTAGCGATTACGAACTGGAAAAGAGTGGGTACTGAGAAGCAAAACCTATAGCGCAAAAAGCTATAATGAGAGTCTGTGCAATAGACTTGGAAGAATTTGGAATGATCACTTAACGCGGATGAGTTTTCTCACGATAATAGATCTTATGTCAAGTATCGAGATGTCGCCTTATGAAATCCTTGAGGGAAGACAATGTCGATCTCCCTTATGTTAGGATGAAGTTGTAGAGCGCAATATGCTCGGACCCGCAGTAGTCCAAAGGTCCAGGGATGTAATAGATCTAATCAGAGGACGGCTGGTAGTAGCCCAAGATGGACATAAGAAGTATGCTAATTTGACAATGAAAGGACAAAGAGAATGAAGGAGGGAACCTTGTATTGTTAAAAGTATTCCCTTAAAAAGGAATTGATGAGGGTTGGAAAGAAAGGAAAGTTTAAGTCCACGAATTGTTGGACCCTTAAATATATTAAGACGTATTGGGAAGTTAGCATATGAGCTATCCCTACCCCCGAACATGTAGCAAGTCATAACGTGTTTCACGTATCAATGTTAAGGAAGTGTAATTCGGATGACAGATAAATAGGGGCATATGAGCGCATAGACATGCAACCAGACGTAACCTATATGGAGCAACCAGAAAGGGTTATAGACTGAAAAAGGGACAAGTGCTTAGGAGAAGAGTTATCAAACTAGTCAGAATTTGATGGTAGAACCACAATGTGGGAAAATTACGTAAGAGTTAGAAAGTGCAATGCTAAGAAAGTATCCCTACTCACTTTCTATCTGATTCCGGGACGGAATCCTTTTAAGGAGGGGAGACTGTAATAACCCCAATTTTTGGAATTTTTGAAACCCTTATGAATAGTGTTTTGCTGATTATGCTGAATAAGAAAACTTTTCATACCACACTATGTAGGGGTTCTTTTATTGATCTTCTGGGATATTATTAGTACTCTATGTGGTATATAAGTGTATGTAAAGATCGTCAGAATCTAAATCCGAACACTTTAATTTTTCCCGAAAATCCACCAGATATCGAAAGAATTGAGTATAAGGTAACAGGATAAAAAGGATTTAAATTCAAGGATTTTAATAGAGGATCATAAAAGAAATATAATGTATTGAGAAAGGTTAAGGGAACCTAAGTAATAAGATCCCGGGTATGATCCCTTAAACGATAAACGAAAACGAAAGTTAAGCGAACCGTATAACAGATCAGCGGTCATTAGCCAAATAATTAAAAGCTAATCAAAGAGATTAGTGGGATGATGTCATCAAACCAATGAGAAGAGGACAAAGGAGGGAGGGTGACATCACATGGTGACATAAGCATGACCAAGCAAGTGTGTTGTTGGTTGAATTAGAACCACACAAAAATTACCATGGTAAAAAGGTAACAAAATAAATCAAAAGGTCAACCAACCAAGACAACACTTCATTTTCACCAAAAACATAAATTTTTTCACCATTCTTCATCTTTGCTCACGGCTTTTCTTCTTTTCCAAAGAAAGAAAAATCAAAAACCTAGTTCCAAGCTTTGTTAAATTGCAAGGTATTTATCTAAGACTCCTTATGCATAGTTATGGATATCCTATAAGTTTGAGCTCCTAAATCCTTCACAATCTCTCCCTAAAAATCATGGAAGAAGATGGTGAATAGTGTTTTTCAAGAACTAAAATTTTTGTTCTTGAAGTTTTGTTTAGTTTAAGCTTGGATAAGGACTTTAAGGGTGATTCCAAGCCATTCTCTTGATTCTCCACTCTCCAAGGAAGGTATAACCCCTCCAAACCCTAACTTTATTTGAGTAATTAGGTTTAGTTTTGTTGATTTTAATTCATGGGAGGCTTGCTTGTTGTGAATGTAGAGATTAGTTAGTTTTGTGAAGTTTTGGAGTAGTAATTCTTGGATTGTTGATTAATGAACTTAAGTGTAGTTAAATTCAAGTTTAAGAATAAGTATAAATTGTTAATGTTGAGTTGTTGGGGCTGTTATGATGTAGTATGGATAAAGTTTTGATTTGGTTGTGATTGTGGATTGATTGTGGGTTGAATTGGAGTGTTTTAAATTTGGGTAATCGCGTAAACATAGCCGTCGTAATGTCCGATTTACTTTAGGCTGTTTTTGTTCTTAACATTAGGACCTGGGAACTCACTTCTAGGTTTTTAACATTGCCATGATTAGATAGTTCATGTTACGAGCTTCGTTTTGATATGTAGTTCGTTTGATTCCGATGTACGGTTTAGGAGAAACGACCGTTTTAAGTAACGGCGTTTCGCGACCGAACCATTACCCGTCGCCTTACTTTGAAACCTTGGTTAAGGACCTTAAATGACTAATTGGGGTATGAAACATTTATGTAAAGTGGATTAGGCAGTTGGTAAGGTACTCGAGCGACTTAAGAGAATCATTAAGCGTAAAGCGAGCGTTAGAGTCTAAATTGGTTAAAGTATAGATTTATAAGTTACTTTGGTTTAATTCCAACTTATATGTTGTTTATAGGTTACCAGACTCGTCCCAAGCCATTTATAACCCCCAGTCGCTCAGGCAAGTTTTCTACCCGTTATACTGTTGTTGTGATGTATATATGTATATGCATTATCTTGTGATAAGTGCATGATTGTTATTAGCAAATTCTTGCGATATATTGGAGCATGTTGATATGATATATATGCATGCCTGTTTCGTATTCTTGATTTATATATCTCTTGGTTCAACTGCTTATTAGTTGCATAATACCTATGCTAGAGATAAGCAGTAGTTGCGTATACCCTGAGTGTAGGGGACCCAAAGGTGAACCCTTTTCTAAAACCGAGAGTAGATGTTCCCGAGTATGTTATATATATATATTTATATATATATATTGATGTAGTTTTCAAAACTATTAATCGAATAAGGTTTATTCGATAGCTTTATATTATTTAATGAATATTATTTCGAATATTCATTCGGGGGCTTATGACTCCTTTTATTTTATTTAATGAATATTATTTCGAATATTCATTCGGGGGCTTATGACTCCTTTTATTTTATTTATTGAATATTATTCGAATATTCATTTGAGGGCTTATGACTCCTTTTATTTTATTTATTGAATATTATTCGAATATTCATTCGAGGGCTTATGACTCCTTTTATTTTATTTATTGAATATTATTTGAATATTCATTCGAGGGCTTATGACTCCTTTTATTTTATTTAATGAATATTATTTCAAATATTCATTAGAGGGCTTATGACTCAGTTTATTTTATTAATTGAATATTATTTGAATATTCATTCGGGGACTTATGACTCAGTTTATATTATTTAATGAATATTATTTGAATATCCATTTGAGGACCTATGACTCCGATTATTTACTGAAATATATTCTTTATTTTATTAAAAAATAAGGTGTCGATAATCAAACTTATTTTTGATTATTCAAATAAAGATAGTACTTTCGTATAAGTATATCTTTGGTTATTTAATACTCATTTCAAGTATAAGTTTTACAACTTCTACTTCAATTATTTGTATAAAGATTATTCTTTATGGGAATATTATTTAAATAATAATATTCAGATATTTTCTAATATATTAGGACTGATTTACTTTATTAAATCAGCATTACTCCAAACACTCTTTAAAGTGTTTTCGAGTCTTTAAAATGATTTTTAAAAGTTAGAGCGGATCCCAAAACTCATTTTTTATATATTTAAGATCTTCCTTTTAAAGGGGATTTAAATACTCGCTCAAAACCAGAGGGATCCGGCTCTGTGGTGTGTTTTATATTCGAACAAGGTTGCGGTTTTGGTAAATGAATTGATTACTTACCCAACGTTCGGGAAGTAAGTCCATCTATTTGAGTCGGCATAAGCAACATGGGCTCAGTGAGCGTCCATGAAAGTGTAAGTGGCTCAGTGGGAGTCCATCAAATGCGTAAGTGGCTGAGTGGCAGTCCAGCATAAGGTCCTATTGCGACCAGGGTGATGACCAGTGGGGAATTCGTCCGTCTACTAGTAGAAAAGGGTACTTATTGGTATCTTTGCCTGATCAGCAAGATATCAGGTTTATGCCAAGGTTTTCTCCTTTCCAAATTCATTGGATATTGCAACTCTGTTTATTATTTTCATAACAGAGGTTTTAAAGGAGTGTATGAAATGTATATATATATAGGTGTATATATATACATCAGGACTTAATGAAGTATCTTGTAACTTCATTATTTATAATGATATTTCAAGGATTGAATCTATTCAAATCTTGTCTTGTAGTCTCATCTATGTGATGAACTTTTGAAACTAATTATAACTTGAACGGTGGTAGTTCAAGTAGTATTCGGAAAAGATATAAGCATATTGGAGTATCTTGTAACTTCATCTTTTAAACTTATATCTAGTTAATGATTGTCTTATGAATGACAAAGATTTTCAGAAAAACGTTGAGACAAGGTTAGATATATGAGATCACCTTGCAATGATATTTTATACAGTTATAAACTGGAACTTTGTGTATATTATACATGTCAGAGGATTTCAAAGATTGTGAAAAGTATATATGTATATATATACTGAATATTTTACGACTTGGTCGCGTTAAGATATCAGCTTGGTTCATTTCTTCTTGACCAAGACTTTCATGAGTACTATGAGAATGCTCATATATTGTTAATCATTATACATATTATTTTGGTGGGCTTGTTTCTCACCCTTGCTTTCTTCTTTCATCACACAACAACAGATAGAAAAGATGACCAAGACCAAGCTTCCAATTCGCAAGCGGTTAGGAAACGTTCCGCAGTTTTCTGGAAGCGTTGATGCCGCCGTAGCTGAGGTAGGAGCTACCAATAGGCTAGGCTTTCAACTTTTGATGTACCAGATTATGTATATCTATGAATTGTAATAATGGCAAAGAAATGTAAATTTATTCAGAAACCCTTTTGAGGTGTAATGGCTTATAATTGTGGAATAAAATGACTTGTGTTATTTTTTGGCTATTCATCTCTGAGACTATAACTTGCGGTGTGTGTGTTTATTGTGGGGTCACAGTACAGAGTAGTTGATTATTTAATAAGATTGGGTGTTATTAAGGGAAATGGAACTCGTGACAACCCGGATCCCCAACCCCGGATTTGGGGGTGTTACAGAAATGGTATCAGAGCTAAGCGTTATAAACCTCAGAGATGATGTGACGTTAAGATAATAAGTTCACTAAGAAAATAAGAACTCTTTCCAAGTTCATAGTCGGACTACCTAACGTAGTACTGAAAGTTAAAACCCTTATGGGAACCCTTATAAATATCGTGATAGAAGCGTAGTTCGTTCTCGTATAGGGCAGCGGGGCACCGAACCCTGAGGTTCAGGAGCATCAGCATTAGGATGTTTCATTACTAATTGGAGATCGGATTGTGGATCTGATAGAGCGTCCTAACGCAGGACCGGATGATGTTCATATTGAGGATGTAGCGGTTGAGGATGTTGTCCTAGAAGGGATTGTTGCTAAGGTGAATCCTGTGGAGGATCCTGAGAAGAATGAATAAAGGACCACTGAGGAATTGATGATTATAGTTAGGGCGACTACCAGAGGTAGGATTGGCCGGTCACTACCGGAGGTGCGTTCAAGTTTGTAAAGATAGTAGCCCTTTAACGCGGCTTACTCGTAAGACTGAGAAGTTTGAATTGAAAGAGAAATACGAGAACAACTTTCAAGAACTGAAGCAAAGATTGGTGATGGCCCCTATGTTGGCATTGCCGGATGGAAAAAGGAGATTTTGTGATTTGTATTGACGCTTCGCATAAGGAATTAGGGTGCTCTTATACAGCACAATAAGGTACTCGCGTACGCGTCAAGAAAATTAAGGGAATATAAAATTCGATATCCCCACCCATGAGCTTGGGCTCGTGGCAATAGTTTTGCCCTAAAGATTGGAGGCACTACTTGTATGGAGAGAAGTGCGAGATTTACCTAAGCCATAAGTACTCTAGTACATTTTCCCGTAGAAAGAGCTCAACATACGCCAGATGAGGCGGTTAGAGCTAATCAAGAATTATGAGTGGGAGATTCTTTATCATTCGGGGAAAGCCAATGTGGTGGCTGATACCCTTAGTAAAAAGGAGAGACTCAAGATGATAATGTCTTTGGGAGAGTTTATAAGAGATTTTGAGAAAATGGAAATAGAAGTGAAGGTAACCGGAGCTGGTACCGAAAAGCTGTTTAAGATTGCAATACAGCCCGAATTACTAGAAAAGAACATATTGTGCCAGAAAAAGTGATGAATGAAGGCACAGAGCCAACAAATAGATAATAGATTAATACCGAGAAAGATGATAAGGGAATAATGAGGTATTCCTACAGAATTTGGGTTCCAAATGTTCAAGAGATTAAAGATGAGATCTTAGATGAAAGCTAGTTTAAGGAATAAGATTTAGAGCAAACCCTGAACGTGATAGTCAGGGAGGTCGCTATCAAGATAGAAGGAACCCATAACATAATGAAGTGGAAAATGAGGATTTTTAACGTATAAGATAACCCCGATTATGGGAGAAGGTTGGAACATTTCATACTGAGAAAACAGAAGTTGAACAAGATAGGGAGAATCAGGATGGTACTCCTATTGGGCAATTCATGGACCTGCCTAAACAGAACTTAGACTATTATCCCCAACCACCACCCTAAGGAAATGATGCGGCGAGAAATTATTTTAGGACCTTTAAGTCGCTAAGCTCTTAGAGTTCCAAGGAACAAGCTGACCCAGTCGAGGCAAGAGCCTGGCTAAAGGAAATATAGGAATCATTTGAGATTCTAAATGATTGACGAATCACAGAAGACTGTTTTTGTCACTTACCCTCCTAAGAGAGAGGCCACCCGGTGGTGAAAGGCCAAGGAAGGCACGGAGCAAGAGATTATAATAAACTGATTAAAGTTCAGTCAATTGTTTTCGGGAAAGTAATTCCCAAGGTTATGGAGAGAGTGTAAAAGTTTTAGAGCCAGAACAAAGGCGGACGAGTATGATGAAATATGAAGCTAAGTTGTAAAAGTTGTCAAGATTCATTCTGATGACAAGGATCCCAGAACGATGTGATGTTTGAAGTCAATAATTAGTGGGTTCATGAAATAATGATAAGAGAAAGGAAAATAAAAAAGAAACTGAAGTGGAAAGGAATATAAAGGCAATAGAGTTGGAGGAATGATAAGGGAGTTAGATATGAGGAAACCCTAAAGACTCGTAGCAATAGAAATAGAAAAGTATGTAATCATCAGGATGAGAGTGATTCACCATGAGTTAAAATTGATGGTTGAAGGCATAAGAGATACATATATTTTATCCCCGGTAGGTTGGGAGGATTCAAGGAAACCTTGAGATAGTTCGAAGGATAAATAATGAGACGCGGATAGACTGAGGAGACAAGGAAGTAAGAAATTAGGAAAATTGGATTAAGGAAGTGACCTTCAAGAATGTGAAGTGTTAGACCGGTGGCTTGATACCCAGAAAGGGAGACGCCAGGCATAAAAGATATCCCAGCGTTGAGATGACTGTTGAGATAAATAAAAGAGGTAAATGAGTAGTTAGAACTAAAAGGTTCACGTTGAACATGACCAATATCTTCTAGAACATCCCTGTTATCATTACTGAATCAGGCCAGAAAAGCGGATAACCGTTGTTATCTTTTGGAGGTCATATTGATTGACCTCATTTTGAATACATATGTTATTGTCAAATTAGGCATATACTATCGAGGTGGGAATGATTGAATAAGATACCCTTATCAGGGATATATGACTTGATTTATCCATGGAAGGATGCATGTACCTTTTTAAAGATGGAATTAAGGATAGAACATCGGTAACTTAAAATGAATCCTAGGGGAATGCATAAAGGATGGCATTTCACCCTTAATAGGGACATTATGAGTTTGGGTAATACGGAATGAAGGATTAAGGCAACAACAACCTTTAAAGATTAGTAGAAATTTTTTTCAGAAGTACATAGAAAATGGTTATAGTATTAGTAAATGGTATTTTGATATGCCCTGTAACTAGGGAATACAGGAGGGACGATTCAAGGATAACCTTAGAGGTTTTACAAGGAAAAAGGTAATATTCAAAGTTCTCAAGAATAGAAATTTTGATAAAGGAAATGTGACGTAATTATAATAATCCCAGGTGGGGCACGTGTTGAACCATAAGAAAGTATAGATCGACCCAATGAGGGTCGAGATTGGTGAAAACAAGAAGGACCCAAGATAAGAGACGTCCTAAGTATGATCGAGAGTCAGTCGTGGCAATGTTCACATCTAAAGACTAAGGCAATGACTTATGGAAAAAAATAGTGATTTTTTTTCTTCTCACCAGGACTTAAGAAAAGCATTTTCACATAAGCAGTGATTGAAATGAGGTAGAAATTTTATTTGGAAGTGGTTAAAAAAATGACATTGATGGTATGGAAATTTTACTATAAGGAAAGGTCAAAGAGGTGGCCGACACTTTAAGTGTAAGAGGACAATTATAAGCACACGTGCCAGAGGAATTCAGTGATGATGGTTAAAGCCGTGAAGGTTGTATTATGGTTTGAAAGGTTGACATTCCTTCTGATGACTGTGCAATACCCAACCGTAATAGTAGTTTGGTAAAGGTTTAATTTGTGTAATCGCCATGAGCGGGCTATCTATCTTAGAAGGTACCATCTTGAGAATAAGCCTGGACCATGTTTCAAAAGGACTAAACGAACCTTTGAGTTAAGTCTTCTATCGAAGGCATATGATTAAGAATGGTATTAACCTACTATCGTTGCTTTGATTGAAACTCTTCTGCAATTTTATCTGCTTCATGTCATGTATGTACATCAGGATCTAGAATGTTCTTCATGAATCATGAATGATAATTATGTTACCTCCTGAGAAGAATCTGATACGGCAGGTATGGACTCCGTATGGTTAGCTATTAAGACTTCATGGAAAACAAATGACGACAGTAGGTCAGTAGTGGACCATAGTAATGCAACAATGATTCTACGAGTAATGAGCTGATTACAACCGTGAGAGTTGTATTGGAATGGATATTGAGATTAAGTACCACTAATCGTGTCGTGTTGACATATAAGTTATCGTTGATAGACTAATTAAGTCAATTATTTATCTATTTAATATTTATTCCTTCCTATGAATAGAGAGCCGTATTACTATACGAGGAAGGTTGCAGTGCAAGCATAGAATTCTAGTAACGATGATGTCTAGAATGAGATCCCAGATTCGATTTTCGATATCGAGGGAGTTTCAAAGGTGATTGTGTATAAGCTTGAGGAAGAGCATGGGTCCATAGAATGATGGACGGAATAGCAAAAATATTTAGGCATGCGAAATACGATGCTATAATACTTAATGTTGATATAAATACATATATGTTTTGTTCTCCTATGACAAACCTCTATAGTTCAGAGGTAGGTTCCAAGCCAGATATTTTGTGGCAGTATTTTTTTTTTCATGTACACAATTCTCTTTAATTCGTTCTTTTCTCTTCTTTTCATTTCATATAAGCTGAGAAGAACAACCCTTCCAGAAGGGGAGGTATTGTCGAATGACTATCTATCTGTGTGATAGAAGCCTAGTAGGATACCATCTATTGTTTAATTGTTTGTCAAGTACTAATGGTTGGCCACCTTCTGTACTAACTATGCAATAGAACAAGTGTTCATGATCATAGTGATCTCTCAATAAATTCTTTTACTTCTATATGAAGGACCAAGCTTTCGAAGATGGAGGCAACTAGAAAGGAAGTGGTACCAAGTATGGTGGTATTCCGATTCTAACGCGTTAGTGATACTAAGGTTGACGTGGTTATTTAAAGGTTATAGAATGCTAACGAGCAAAAGTATAACCAGTATAATATTAGGAACAGAAGGTAGTAGCGATTACGAACTGGAAAAGAGTGGGTACTGAGAAGCAAAACCTATAGCGCAAAAACCTATAATAAGAGTCTGTGCAATAGACTTGGAAGAATTTGGAATGATCACTTAACGCGGATGAGTTTTCTCACGATAATAGATCTTATGTCAGGTATCGAGATGTGGCCTTATGAAATCCTTGAGGGAAGACAATGTCGATCTCCCTTATGTTAGGATGAAGTTGTAGAGCGCAAGATGCTCGGACCCGGAGTAGTCCAAAGGACCAGGGATGTAATAGATCTAATCAGAGGACGGCTGGTAGTAGCCCAAGATGGACATAAGAAGTATGCTGATTTGACAATGAAAGGACAAAGAGAATGAAGGAGGGAACCTTGTATTGTTAAAAGTATTCCCTTAAAAAGGAATTGATGAGGGTTGGAAAGAAAGGAAAGTTTAAGTCCACGAATTGTTGGACCCTTGAATATATTAAGACGTATTGGGAAGTTAGCATATGAGCTATCCCTACCCCCGAACATGTAGCAAGTCATAACGTGTTTCACGTATCAATGTTAAGGAAGTGTAATTCGGATGACAGATAAATAGCGGCATATGAGCGCATAGACATGCAACCAGATGTAACCTATATGGAGCAACCAGAAAGAGTTATAGACTGAAAAAGGGACAAGTGCTTAGGAGAAGAGTTATCAAACTAGTCAGAATTTGATGGTAGAACCACAATGTGGGAAAATTATGTAAGAGTTAGAAAGTGCAATGCTAAGAAAGTATCCCTACTCATTTTTTATCTGATTCCGGGACGGAATCCTTTTAAGGAGGGGAGACTGTAATAACCCCAATTTTTGGAATTTTTGAAACCCTTATGAATAGTGTTTTGCTGATTATGCTGAATAAGAAAACTTTTCATGCCACACTATGTAGGGGTTCTTTTATTGATCTTCTGGGATATTATTAGTACTCTATGTGGTATATAAGTGTATGTAAAGATTGTCAGAATCCAAATCCGAACACTTTGATTTTTCCCGAAAATCCACCAGATATCGAAAGAATTGAGTATAAGGTAACAGGATAAAAAGGATTTAAATTCAAGGATTTTAATAGAGGATCATAAAAGGAATATAATGTATTGAGAAAGGTTAAGGGGACCTAAGTAATAAGATCCCGGGTATGATCCCTCAAACGATAAACGAAAACGAAAGTTAAGCGAACCGTATAACAGATCAGCGGTCATTAACCAAATAATTAAAAGCTAACCAAAGAGATTAGTGGGGATGATGTCATCAAACCAATGAGAAGAGGACAAAGGAGGGAGGGTGACATCACATGGTGACATAAGCATGACCAAGCAAGTGTGTTGTTGGTTGAATTAGAACCACACAAAAATTACCATGGTAAAAAGGTAACAAAATAAATCAAAAGGTCAACCAACCAAGCCAACACTTCATTTTCACCAAAAACACAAATTTTTTCACCATTCTTCATCTTTGCTCACGGCTTTTCTTCTTTTCCAAAGAAAGAAAAATCAAAAACCTAGTTCCAAGTTTTGTTAAATTGCAAGGTATTTATCTAAGACTCCTTATGCATAGTTATGGATATCCTATAAGTTTGAGCTCCTAAATCCTTCACAATCTCTTCCTAAAAATCATGGAAGAAGATGGTGAATAGTGTTTTTCAAGAACTAAAATTTTTGTTCTTGAAGTTTTGTTTAGTTTAAGCTTGGATAAGGACTTTAAGGGTGATTCCAAGCCATTCTCTTGATTCTCCACTCTCCAGGGAAGGTATAACCCCTCCAAACCCTAACTTTATTTGAGTAATTAGGTTTAGTTTTGTTGATTTTAATTCATGGGAGGCTTGCTTGTTGTGAATGTAGAGATTAGTTAGTTTTGTGAAGTTTTGGAGTAGTAATTCTTGGATTGTTGATTAATGAACTTAAGTGTAGTTAAATTCAAATTTAAGAATAAGTATAAATTATTAATGTTGAGTTGTTGGGGCTGTTATGATGTAGTATGGATAGAGTTTTGATTTGGTTATGATTGTGGATTGATTGTGGGTTGAATTGGAGTGTTTTAAATTTGGGTAATCGCGTAAACATAGCCGTCGTAATGTCCGATTTACTTTAGGCCATTTTTGTTCTTAACATTAGGACCTGGGAACTTACTGCTAGGTTTTGACCATTGCCATGATTAGATAGTTCTTGTTACGAGCTTCGTTTTGATATGTAGTTCGTTTGATTCCGAAGTACGGTTTAGGAGAAACGACCGTTTTAAGTAACGGCGTTTCGCGACCGAACCATTACCCCTCGCCTTACTTTAAAACCTTGGTTAAGGACCTTAAATGACTAATTGGGGAATGAAACATTTATGTAAAGTGGATTAGGAAGTTGGTAAGGTACTCGCGAAAGAATCACCTTAAAACTCTTAATGATTAATTTATTAAAAATGGTGGAGCCGAGGGTACTCGAGCAACTTAAGAGAATCATTAAGCGCAAAGCGAGCGTTAGAGTCTAAATTGGTTAAAGTATAGATTTATAAGTGACTTTGGTTTAATTCCAACTTATATGTTGTTTATAGGTTACCAGACTCGTCCCAAGCCATTTATAACCCCCAGTCGCTCAGACAAGTTTTCTACCCGTTATACTGTTGTTGTGATGTATATATGTATATGCATTATCTTGTGATAAGTGCATGATTGTTATTAGCAAATTCTTGCGATATATTGGAGCATGTTGATATGATATATATGCATTCCTGTTTCGTATTCTTGATTTATATATCTCTTGGTTCAAATGCTTATTAGTTGCATAATACCTATGCTAGAGATAAGCAGTAGTTGCGTATACCCTGAGTGTAGGGGACCCAAAGGTGAACCCTTTTCTAAAACCGAGAGTAGATGTTCCCGAGTATATTATATATATATATATTGATGTAGTTTTCAAAACTATTAATCGAATAAGGTTTATTCGATAAATTTATATTATTTAATGAATATTATTTCGAATATTCATTCGGGGGCTTATGACTCCTTTTATTTTATTTAATGAATATTATTTCGAATATTCATTCGGGGGCTTATGACTCCTTTTATTTTATTTAATGAATATTATTTCGAATATTCATTCGGGGGATTATGACTCCTTTTATTTTATTTATTGAATATTATTCGAATATTCATTTGAGGGCTTATGACTCCTTTTATTTTATTTATTGAATATTATTCGAATATTCATTCGAGGGCTTATGACTCCTTTTATTTTATTTATTGAATATTATTTGAATATTCATTCGAGGGCTTATGACTCCTTTTATTTTATTTAATGAATATTATTTCGAATATTCATTAGAGGGCTTATGACTCAGTTTATTTTATTAATTGAATATTATTTGAATATTCATTCGGGGACTTATGACTCAGTTTATATTATTTAATGAATATTATTTGAATATCCATTTGAGGATCTATGACTCCGATTATTTACTGAAATATATTCTTTATTTTATTAAAGAATAAGCTGTCGATAATCAAACTTATTTTTGATTATTCAAATAAAGATAGTACTTTCGTATAAGTATATCTTTGGTTATTTAATACTCATTTCAAGTATAAGTTTTACAACTTCTACTTCAATTATTTGTATAAAGATTATTTTTTATGGGAATATTATTTAAATAATAATATTCAGATATTTCTAATATATTGGGACTGATTTACTTTATTAAATCAGCATTACTCCAAACACTCTTTAAAGTGTTTTCGAGTCTTTAAAATGATTTTTAAAAGTTAGAGCGGATCCCAAAACTCATTTTTTATATATTTAAGATCTTCCTTTTAAAGGGGATTTAAATACTCGCTCAAAACCATAGGGATCCGGCTCTGTGGTGTATTTTATATTCGAACAAGGTTGCGGTTTTGGTAAATGAATTGATTACTTACCAAACGTTCGGGAAGTAAGTCCATCTATTTGAGTCGGCATAAGCAACATGGGCTCAGTGGGCGTCCATGAAAGTGTAAGTGGCTCAGTGGGAGTCCATCAAATGCGTAAGTGGCTGAGTGGCAGTCCAGCATAAGGTCCTATTGTGACCAGGGTGATGACCAGTGGGGAATTCGTCCGTCTACTAGTAGAAAAGGGTACTTATTGGTATCTTTGCCTGATCAGCAAGATATCAGGTTTATGCCAAGGTTTTCTCCTTTCCAAATTCATTGGATATTGCAACTCTGTTTATTATTTTCATAACAGAGGTTTTAAAGGAGTGTATGAAATGTATATATATATAGGTGTATATATATACATCGGGACTTAATGAAGTATCTTGTAACTTCATTATTTATAATGATATTTCAAGGATTGAATCTATTTAAATCTTGTCTTGTAGTCTCATCTATGTGATGAACTTTTGAAACTAATTATAACTTGAACGGTGGTAGTTCATGTAGTATTCAGAAAAGATATAAGCATATTGGAGTATCTTGTAACTTCATCTTTTAAACTTATATCTAGTTAATGATTGTCTTATTAATGACAAAGATTTTCAGAAAAACGTTGAGACAAGGTTAGATATATGAGATCACCTTGCAACGATATTTTTATACAGTTATAAACTGGAACTTTGTGTATATTATACATGTCAGAGGATTTCAAAGATTGTGAAAAGTATATATGTATATATACTGAATATTTTGTGACTTGGTCGCGTTAAGATATCAGCTTGGTTCATTTCTTCTTGACCAAGACTTTCATGAGTACTATGAGAATGCTCATATATTGTTAATCATTATACATATTATTTTTGTAATAACCCCAATTTTTGGAAAATTTTTGAAACCCTTATGAATAGTGTTTTTGCTGAATGAGAAAAATTTTCATGCCACGCTATGTAGGGGTTCTGTTATTGATCTTATGGGATATTATTAGTACTCTATGTGGTATATAAGTGTATGTAAAGATCGTCAGAATCCAATTCCGAACACTTTGATTTTTCCTGGAAATCCACTAGATACGGAAAGAATCGAGAAATAGGTAACAGGATAAAAAGGATTTAAATTAAAGGATTATAAGAGAGGATCATAGAAGGAATACAATATATTGAGAAAGGTTAAGGGAACCTAAGTAATAAGATCCCGGGTATGATCCCTCAAACGATAAACGAGAACGAAAGTTAAGCGAACCGTATAACAGATCAGCGGTCATTAGGCAATCAATTAAAAGCTAATCAAAGGGATTAGTGGGGATGATGTCATCCAACCAATAGAAAGAGGACAAAGGAGGGGTGATGACATCACAAAGTGGTGTAGGCATGACATGGGAAGGAAGGATGTGTGGTTGAATGAGAACCACACAAATTCAAGGGCAACAAGGTAATTGACTAAATCAAACAAAACAAAAACCTAGCAACCAAGCAAAACAAATCACAAAACACCAAATCCTCCATTTCTTCATGAAGCTCTCAGCTTCTTTCTTAAGAAATGGGAAGTCCAAGCTCCTCCACTTGCTATTTTACAAGGTAATTATCCTAGCTCCTCCTAGTTAAGTTACATACTTCCTATAAGTTTAAGCTTCTAAATCCAAGCCAATCTTTTTCTATAAATCATGAAAGAAGATGGTGAATAGTGTTTTTCAAGAACTAAAATTTGTGTTCTTGAAGTTGTGTTTAGATTAAGCTTGGATAAGGACTTTAAGGGTGATTCCAAGCCATTCTCTTGATTCTCCACTCTCCAAGGAAGGTATAAACTACAAACCCTAGGATTGAATGTGTTTGATATAGCATATGTGAAGCATGATGCTTGATTGGTTGAAGTTTGGTTGAGTTTGTAGAGATTAGTTGGTTTTGTTGCATTGTTGGAGTTGTAAATCTTGGTAATTAGTTAAAGAACCTAAGTAAAGCTTTTAGTTCATGTGGGGAATAAGTATAAATGGTTAATGTGGATTTGTTAGGGCTGTTATGATGTGGTTTGGAGGGATATTGGTTGTATGATTGATTTGGGGTTGATTTGGGGTTGGTTTTGAATGGTTTAAAATTGGGAAAACGCGTAAACATAGCCGTCGTAACGTCCGATTTTCTTTAGACTGTTTTTGTGCATAACATTAGGACCCGAGAACCCCCAGCTAGATTATGACCACTGCCATGATTAGATAGCTCATGTTACGAGCTTCGTTTTGATATGTAGTTCGTTCGATTCCGATGCACGGTTTAGGAGAAACGACCGTTTCAAGTAACGGCGTTTCGCGAACGAAACTTTTCCCCTCGCCTTACTTTGAAACATAGGTTAAAGACCAAAAAAGGGTTAATTAATGTATGAAACATTTATGGTAAGTGTGTTAGGCAGTTGGTAAGACACTCGCGAAGGAATCGCTTTAAAACTCGTAAAGGTTAAATTATTAAAAATGGTGGAGCCGAGGGTACCCGACTGACTTAAGCGAATCAGTGAGCGCAAAACAAGCGTTAGAGTCTAAGTTAGTTAAAGTATAGATTTACAAGTGACTTTGGTTTAATTCCAACTTACTTGTTGTTTATAGGTTACCAGACTCGTCCCGAGCCATTCATAACCCCAGTCGCTCAGGCAAGTTTTCTACCCGTTATACTGTTGTTGTGATGTAAATATATGTATATGCATTATCTTGTGATATTGCATGATTGTTATTAGCAAATTTTGCGATATATTGGAGCATGCTAATATGGTATATATGCATGTCTGTTTCGTAATCTGGTTATCTATCTGTTGATTTCAATGCTTATAGTTGCATAATACCTATGCTAGAAATAAGCAAGTAGTTGCGTATACCCTTAGTATAGGGGATAAAAGGTGAACATATTTCTAAACCGGGAGTCGATGTTCCCGAGTATATTATATATATATATATATATATATATATATTTATATATATATATATGGATATAGTTTTTAAAACTATTAATCGAATAAGGTTTATTCGATAACTTTAGCTTTATTTTATTATTGAATATTATTTTGAATATTCATTCGAGGGCTTATGACTCTTTTATATTATTTATTGAATATTATTTGAATATTCATTCGAAGGCTTATGACTCAGTTTATATTATTTAATGAACATTATTTGAATATTCATTTGAGGATCTATGACTCCGATTATTTGCTGAAATATATTCTTTATTTTATTAAAGAATAAGGTGTTAATAATCAAACTTATTTTCGATTATTCAAATAAAGATAATACTTTCATATAAGTATATCTTTGGTTATTTAATACTCGTTTCAAGTATAAGTTTTAATACTTCTACTTCAATTATTTTTATAAAGATTATTCTTTATGGGAATATTATTTAAATAATAATATTCAGTCATTTTCTAAATATTCTGGGGACTGATTTACTTCATTAAATCAGCTTTACTCCAAACACTCTTTAAAGTGTTTTCGAGTCTTCAAAATGATTTTTAAAGTCAGAGCGGATCCCAAAACTCATTTTTATATTTAAGATCTTCCTTTTTAAGGGGATTTAAATACTCGCTCAAAACCTGGGGAATCCGGCTCTGTGGTGTATTTTATATTCGCAACGAGGTTGCAGTTTTGGTAAATGAATTGATTACTTGCCCAACGTTCGGGAAGTAAGCCCATCTAATTGAGTCGGCATAAGCGACAGGCCGGGGTACGGTCTATGAATGTGTAAGTGGCTGGGTGGCAGTCCATCAACGCGTGAGGGGCCGGGTAACGGTCTAGCGCGAGGTCCTAATGCGGCCAGGGTGATGACCGGTGAGGAATTCATCCATCTACAGTAGAAAAGGTTACTTATTGGTATCTTTGCCTGATCAGCAAGATATCTGGTTTATGCCAAAATTCTTTTCCTTTCCAAAATTCATTGGATGTTTCAAACTCTGTTCATACTTTACATAACAGAGGTTCCAGGAAATGTTTAAGAGATATATATATATATGTGGATATATACATATCGGGACTAAAAAAAAAGTATCTCGTAACTTTATTTCATTCAATAATATTTCAAAGATTGAATCTATTCAAATCTTGTCTTGTAGTCTCATCTATGTGATGAACTTTTGAAACTGGTTATAACTTGAACGGTGGTAGTTCAAGTAGTATTGGGAAAGATATAAGTATATTGGGGCATTTGGTAACCTCATCTTTTAAACTTATATCTAATTAATAATTGTCTTATGAATGACAAAGATTTTCAGAAAAACGTTGAGACAAGGTTAGATATATGAGATCACCTTGCAACGATATTTTTTTATATACAGTTATACACTGGGACTTTGTGTATATTATGCATGGAAGAGGACTTCCAATATTTTGAAAAGTATATATGTATATATACTGAATATTTTGCGACTTCATCGCATTAAGATATCAAACTTGGTTCATTTCTTTTGACCAAGACTTTCATGAGTATTATGAGTAGGCTCATATATTGTAAATCATTATACATATTATTTTGGTGGGCTTGCTGCTCACCCTTGCTTTATTTCTTCATCACACAACAACAGTTAGGAAAGATGGCCAGACTCCAGCAGACCCAGCGCAAGCGCGTGGGAAGCGTCCCGCGTCTTCCCGTTGATGTTGTAGCTGCTATAGCTGCAGAGGTAGATCTATTGTAGATCAGACCATCTACTTTTGAGAATCAATTATGTATAATTATAACTTGTGGCAGATAATGGCAATTAACTGTAAATTTATCAAGTAATCATTTTGGGTTGTAATAACTTTTAAATTGTGGATTCAAAGACTTGTACTTATTTAAGTTTCATCTCTGAGACTATAACGGGTTGTGGTGTGTGTTAGTGTGGGGTCACAGCATAAGGTTATTTATTATTAATTAAGTGAAGTGATATTGTGGAAAGAAAGACCGTGACGACCCGGATCCCCGACCCCGGATCTGGGGGTGTTACAATTTTGGTGGGCTTGTTGCTCACCCTTGCTTTCTTCTTTCATCACACAACAACAGATAGAAAAGATGAACAAGACCAAGCTTCCAATTCGCAAGCGGTTAGGAAACGTTCCGCAGTTTTCTGGAAGCTTTGATGCCGCCGTAGCTGAGGTAGGAGCTACCAATAGGCTAGGCTTTCAACTTTTGATGTACCAGATTATGTATATCTATGAATTGTAATAATGGCAAAGAAATGTAAATTTATTCAGAAACCCTTTTGAGGTGTAATGGCTTATAATTGTGGAATAAAATGACTTGTGTTATTTTTTGGGTATTCATCTCTGAGACTATAACTTGCAGTGTGTGTGTTTATTGTGGGGTCACAGTACAGAGTAGTTGATTATTTATTAAGATTGGGTGTTATTAAGGGAAATGGAACTCGTGACAACCCGGATCCCCGACCCCAGATTTGGGGGTGTTACAGATAGTGACTGAGAGATTAGTGACTAGATGTAGACCTTGAAGAAGGTTGAGTGACTTGTCACCAATTTTGATAGGATTGCTAGTAGTAGATAGCGTTCCTAACCTTTCAGGGTACACGGCTTATGTATTTTCCTTTCAGTATTTAGAACTAGCAGTGATAGATTGTAATCAGGCATGTATGAACTCGGCTAGTTGTTTTATCCCCAAGATATAATTGGGAGATCTTATGAATATATATCTAAGCAGTTATTAAAGAATTGATGTCTATATTAATGCACTTTATAAAACCTGTTAAGTAATAAATGACATGCGTATATATGAATAAAATAACTTAACTGTCATAATCATGTGACCAATTTTCCTTATCAGAATAATGCCACCCCGTAGAAGAGGCACCAGGGCACAGCCCGCAGAGTCTGTTAACCAACAACGAGGTGACCCAGTAGTAAATGAGGAAAGTGAAGAAAACATAGACTATAATGAATATGATGAGGAAGAATATGTAGAAGAAGAGGCTAAGGATACCCATCAGGGAGGGAACCCCATAAATGAATTTATGGAACTGCTGAGAGCAAATCTGAACCAACAGCCTATTCCATCACAGCCCCCTGCTGCCCAACAGACTGCAACTACTGTCTTTAGAGCCTTCAAGTCCCTCAAACCCCCAGAGTTTCTAGGATCTGCTGACCCCGTTGAAGCACGGGCCTGGCTCAAAGAGATAGAAAAGTCCTTCGAGATACTAGGAGTTGAGGAATGACATAAGACCATTTTCGCTTCTTACATGTTGAAAGGAGAAGCTAACTATTGGTGGGAGTCCAAACGAAACCTAGAAACTGATGCTGTGATCCCATGGGATAGATTTACCCGACTGTTCTTAGATAAGTACTTCCCTAGGTTTATGGAAACCCGGATGGAGATTAGGTTTTTGGAGTTGAAACAGGATAAGATGACCGTGGCAGAATATGAGGCCAAATTTACTGAGTTGACTAGATTTGTGCCTGAGTTTTTGAATACCGAAGAAAAGAAAGCGCGAAGGTTCCAGCTTGGTCTGAAACAATGGATACAGAACCAAATAGCAGTGTTAGAGCTGACAGACTATGCCACCTTAGTACAGAAAGCCTCGATTGTTGAAGCTGGTAGTGAGCAGACTGTGAAAGAAAAGGAGAATAGGAAGATGAAGATAGGAAACCAAGGAATAGGAACCGGAAACAGGAGCCTTTCAAGTAGGTTCGTCAGGGGAGCGGTGTCCCAATCTGCAAGAGGCTCCGGATTCAGAAAGGCCCCAAGTGAGAGCGTTGGCCAAGGTGGCGGACAATCTAGGGCAACATTTCATAGCCAACCACGTGCCCCAATACCAGAATGTCAAACCTGTAAAAAGAGGCACCTTAGAGTGTGTAACCAGACAAGAGCCCCTCTGAGATGTTACCTGTGTGACCAAATCGGGCACCTTACCAACAGTTGCACCCGGCCCAAAGTAACGTGTTTCCAATGTGGGAAGGTAGGACACATGAAGCGGGATTGACCAACGTTGAAGCCCCCAGCCTCAGGAATGAGTAGAGCTGCATCTAACCGACCTCCAGCCGCTAGGACCTTCAATATGACTGTTCAGGATGCTGTCCGAAACACTGACGTGATAGCAGGTACCGTTTTGTTAAATTCCGAACATGCAAATATCCTATTTGATTCTGGAGCAACCAAGTCTTTTATATCTCAAGATTTTGCTAGCAAGTTAAAACTTAATGCCATACCCTTACGTGAGGTATTACGAGTGGAAATAGCAAACAAAGAAATAATCCCTCTAAATCAAATATACCCTAAGTGCAAGCTGAAATTAGAAGAGGAGATTTTCAAGGTCGACTTAATACCATTCACGTTAGGAGAATTTGATGTGATCTTAGGAATGGATTGGTTATCCCGTAACGGAGCGCAAATAGATTGTGAACAGAAGAAAGTTAAGATAAGAGTGCAGAATGATAAAGAAGTAGTGTTTAAAGGTAAACGACAGAACCAAAAATTTTTGACCATGCTTCAAGCAAAAAGATTGTTGAGGAAAGGTAACGAGGCCTATTTGGCTTATGTGATAGATACCCAGAAGGAGGTCCCCAATATACAGAACATACCCATAGTAAACGAATTCGAGGATGTATTTCCAGAAAACTTACTAGGATTGCCACCTGACAGAGAAATCGAGTTCGCTATAGAGTTAGCACCAGGGACGACACCCGTATCCAAGGCCCCATATAGGTTAGCCCCAGTTGAGATAAAAGAACTAGCTTCTCAACTACAAGAATTATTAGATAATGGAATGATAAGGCCCAGTGTGTCACCATGGGGAGCACCAGTACTATTCGTAAAGAAAAAGGACGGCAACATGAGATTATGTATAGACTATCGAGAGATGAATAAGCTGACTATAAAGAATAGGTACCCTCTTCCTAGAATTGACGACCTATTCGACCAACTCAAAGGAGCTGTACATTTTTCCAAAATAGATTTAAGAACAGGATACCACCAGTTGAAAATCAAACCGGAAGATATACCAAAGACTGCTTTTCGCACTAGGTATGGACACTATGAGTTCTTAGTCATGTCGTTTGGATTAACCAATGCACCCGCAGCCTTTATGGATTTGATGAACAGAGTGTTCAAAAAGTACCTGGACATATGTGTGATAGTTTTTATAGATGATATTCTGATCTACTCAAGGACAAAACAAGAACATGCGGAACATTTGAGGATAGTCTTAGAAATCTTGAGGAATGAGAAATTGTATGCCAAATTTTCGAAGTGCGAATTTTGGCTGAGAGAAGTTCAGTTTTTAGGACATGTGGTGAGTAGCAAAGGAGTTTTAGTTGACCCCGCCAAGATAGAGGCGGTATCCAATTGGGAAAGACCAGCAACCCCGACAGAGGTTAGGAGTTTCGTAGGTTTAGCAGGTTATTACCGGAAATTCGTGCAAGACTTCGCTAAGATAGCCGGTCCACTGACTAGACTTACCCGGAAGGCAGAAAAGTTCGTATGGACGGAAAAGTGTGAAGAGAGTTTTCAAGAACTGAAAAAGAGGCTGGTGTCAGCACCAGTGCTCGCTCTTCCCGATGGAAAGGGAGAGTTTGTGATATACAGCGACGCATCACTTAAAGGATTAGGATGTGTACTAATGCAGCACGACAAGGTTATAGCGTATGCCTCTCGACAATTGAAGGAGTATGAGAGCTGATACCCTACGCATGACCTAGATTTAGCGGCCATAGTATTTGCCCTAAAAATTTGGAGACACTACCTATACGGTGAGAAATGTGAGATCTACACTGACCATAAAAGCCTCAAATATATTTTTACTCAGAAGGAACTAAACATGAGAGAGAGGAGATGGTTAGAGTTGATAAAAGACTACGACTGTGAAATTTTGTATCACCTGGGTAAAGCCAATGTGGTGGTTGACGCCCTTAGTAGGAAGGAAAGACTCAAGATGATAATGACATCGGAGGAATTAGTTATGGAATTTGAGAAGATGGAAATTGACGTAAGAATAACCGGTAAGGGAACAGAAGGATTATTTGAGATTAAGCTAGTACCAGAACTGAATGCAAAGATACGAGTGTGTCAGGAAAGGAAGATGAGTGAGGAAAAAGGGACATTGACCGGTGAAGAAGTGAGATGCGAGAAGGATGAGGAAGGGATCATGAGGTATGCATCCCGGATTTGGATTCCGAATGTGCAAGAATTAAAGGACGAGTTGTTGCATGAAGGGTACAGCTCTAGATATTCAATCCACCCAAGAAGTACGAAAATGTACCGTGACCTTAAGGAATATTATTGGTGGCCTAACATGAAGAGAGAAGTAGCGGAGTGGGTTAGCAAGTGCTTGACATTCGAAAGAGTGAAGGCGGAACACCAGCGACCTAGTGGACTGTTACGACCCCTAGAAATTCCGGAATGGAAATGGGAACACATAGCCATGGATTTTGTGATAGGCTTACCTAGGACAAAGACCAATCACGATGCTATATGGGTTATCATTGATAGACTGACCAAGTCCGCACACTTCCTGCCAATCAACGAAAGGTACACCGTAGACAAGTTGGTAGATATTTACTTGAAGGAAATTATAATAAGACACGGCGTTCCTGTAGCCATAGTGTCAGATAGAGACCCGAGGTTTAATTCCCGATTTTGGAGAAGCTTCCAGGAATGTGTAGGCACCAGACTAAACATGAGTATCGCTTACTGATAAGTGGCATTTTATACCACTTAGAACGTCTTAAAATGGCTTAAATTTGTGTCTTGAAATCAAGTATTTTGTGTATTTGATGCGTTTTTGTAGTGTTTATGCATTTCAGGGTATTAGTTGTATTTCGGGGGAGTAATCATCAAGAATAAGCCTTGGCATGTGTTCATCATTGAGAGAGGGAAGAAATGGGCAGATTACGGCGGAGGAACGAAGCGAACTCAGGAATTTTCCAGAAGGGTCCTGAGCGCCCGCTCAGTTATGCTGAGCGGCCGCGCAGAAAGCTGAGTGCCCGCTCAGCTATGCTGAGCGGCCGTGCAGGGTCGGGGAAAAAAATAGTTTATTTTAGGACTTCTATTTCTGTTTGGCTTCCACTTCTATGTAATCTGAGTTTTATGGGATTATTATTTAAGTAGATTTGGAGACGTTTTCAAGAGAGGATCGTGGTATTACGCAAGGAGCGAAAGAGATAAGGAAGAAGACCGTTTAGTGCACAGCAACGAAGAAGAAGCATATTTTCTTGTGATTCTTGTTTCGTTGTAACGTTGGATGCTAGTTTTCTTACCTTGAACCTATTTACTCTTGTGACGTACTCTGATTTAATATAATTAGTTTAGTTATATTTTCTTGTGTTTGTTTATCATGATTTCATATGAACCCATGATGACGATAAGTGCTATTATGGGTTAATCGTGATCATGGGTTTGCAACGGATTTATTATAGAATTCTTTAGTTAATTGTTTAATACTTTAGTGTGTGATGATTGTATGATATCTAGTTTTGGTTGTGCGTATTCGTCTTATGTGCGTCGCGAACATATAAGATAGGGTGTTAATCTCTTGTGAAGCGACGGTGGATCTTGAGATTTAGAACTTGCCATGCTAGCATAGGTTCATGTACGTTGTGCATGATTAGTGGGTAACTCTAACAGTGTTATTTGCCCTATGTAATCAAAAGGAATAACTTGTGCTTAAATCGTTCTGTTGTCAATTTCTGTAGACATATAGGAACTCAACATAATTGATGACTATTCAACTTCTATCTTGATTGTGGATGTTGGTAGAATGGTATTAGTACAATGAAAGTTGGCTTTTATCAGTTTTGTGTTATTCGATTAATATCATCATTGTCACATGCTAAAGGTAATAACAATGACTATTGAAGGAAGTAGTAATGAAGTTGTGATCTCATGAGTGTTTTATTAGTGATAATTTGAAGTGTTAATTAAGTGATTAATTAAGTAGATAATTGTAGTTAATATTTAGTCAACAATTCTAAGTGTTAGTGTCTTAACATTGGGAAGTAATCATACATTGGTGAGTGGGTTTAATTAGACAATAAATTAGTCTGAGTCTCTGTGGGAACGAACTAGAAAGTATTCTATATTACTTGCGAACGCGTATACTTGCGTGAATATTAGCGTGTGTTTTCGCTCTAACAAGTTTTTGGCGCCGCTGCCGGGGACTCGGCGTATTTGTTTAGTTTATGTACTTACCATCATTGGTCATTAGGACTCAGTGATTAGGACGTAGTAGTTACTTATTGTTTCCGGTTGTGTTTCAGGTACTTTAGCAAGCGTTTATGCAAACCCTTCTCGTACTCGCAAGAGGACTTTAGATACAGCTGAGGAGACAGACGAAGTTCTTGATATTCCGGAGAAGTTAGATTTTGAAGATTCGGATTCAGGAACTGAGCGGAAAGAACCAGTAAACATGGGTGATCGTATTGTTCAAGCTGATCCAGCTCTTATGGATTTTTCTCGGCCAAAAATTGATGACATTCAGTCAAGCATTCTTCATCCGGCTATTCAAGCTAACACCTTTGAAATCAAGCTGGGCACTATTCAGATGGTGCAGAATTCTGTTTCTTTTGGAGGAGCGGCGACTGAAGACCCCAACATGCACATAAGGAATTTTGTCGAGATCTGCAGCACTTTTAAGTATAATGGCGTGACTGATGAGGCTATTAAGTTGAGGCTTTTCCCATTCTCACTGAGGGACAAGGCTAAAGACTGGTTACATTCTGAACCAGCTGGGTCCATCACTACGTGGCAAGATCTTGCGCAAAAGTTTCTGGTGAAGTTTTATCCGATGGCAAAGACTGCTGGTATGAGGAGTGCTCTTACTCAGTTTGCGCAGCAACCTACAGAATCTATGAGCGAGGCTTGAGAACGCTACAAGGAAATGTTGAGAAAATGTCCACATCATGGAATGCCTGATTGGATGGTGATCACTGGTTTCTATAATGGTTTGGGGGCCCAATCTCGGCCCATGCTCGATGCAGCAGCTGAAGGCGCCTTATGGGCTAAAAGCTATACTGAGGCGTATAATCTTATAGAGACTATGGCTGCAAATGAGCATCAAAACCCAACTCAGAGGATGACGCAAGGTAAGGTAGCAGGTATTCTGGAAGTTGATGCAGCCATCGCTATTGCAGCCCAGCTTCAAGCGCTATCAATGAAGGTTGATTCTCTGGCTACATATGGAGTTAATCAAATAGCTATGGTTTGTGAGCTTTGTGCAGGTTCTCATGCTACGGATCAGTGTTCTCTTGTCAACGAATCTGTTCAGTATATGAATAATTATCAGCGACAACAGCAGCCTGTGCCAGCGACCTATAATCCTAATAACAGAAATCATCCAAATTTCAGCTGGGGGAATAATCAGAATGCTATTCAGCCACCATATCAGCAAGGAGTGAGTAAACAGTTTAACCCACCTGGATTCCAGCAACCACAGCAGTATGCTACAAGGCAATCATATCCTTAACAGGGAATTACAGCTGCACCTACTAGTGCTGATTTTGAGGAACTTAAGCTGTTATGCAAGAGTCAGGCGGTTTCTATCAAAACCTTGGAAAATCAAAACGGTCAATTAGCCAATGCAGTTCTCAATCGTCAACCTGGCACTCTTCCCAGTGACACGGAAGTACCAGGCAGGAAGGAAGCTAAAGAGCAAGTCAAGGCTATTACCTTAAGGTCTGGAAAAGTTGTTGATGCTGAAAAGGCAAAAGAAGGAGAAGCTAAAATTAGAGATGAAGAAGCTAAGCAAAAGGAGAAAGCGGCGGAACCAAGGAAGACTACTGTTGAACACAATCTGCCTGAGGCTAATACAGGGGAGAAATAGCTCTATCCTCCACCACCTTTTCCTAAGAGATTGCAGCAACAAAGGCTGGATAGACAGTTCGGTAAGTTTCTGGAGGTGTTCAAGAAACTTCACATCAATATACCTTTTGTTGAGGCTCTGGAGCAAATGCCTAGTTATGCGAAGTTTATGAAGAGTATTCTTTCAAGGAAGGTGAAACTGGATGACCTTGAAACCGTTGCTCTCACGGAAGAATGCAGCGCTGTTCTGCAGCAAAAGTTACCACCGAAACTGAAAGATCCAGGTAGCTTCACCATTCCTTGCACCATTGGCAATTTGACTTTTGACAAGTGCCTTTGTGATTTGGGAGCAAGCATTAATCTGATGCCGTTGTCGATCTTTAAAAAGATGGATCTGCCTGATCCAAAACCAACATACATGTCTCTACAATTGGCTGATCGTTCCATTACTTACCCAAGGGGCATAGTGGAGGATGTGCTCGTCAAGGTGGATAAGCTCTTCTTTCCTGCAGATTTTGTTATTCTGGATTTTGAGGAAGATAAGAAGATTCCCATAATCTTGGGAAGACCTTTCTTGGCTACTGGCCGTACCTTGATAGATGTACAAAAAGGTGAACTTACTATGCGGGTACAAGATCAGGATGTGACCTTCAACGTATTCAAGGCAATGAAATTCCCTACAGAAGATGAGGAGTGCTTTATAGTGGATGTGATTGATTCTGCGGTTACTTCAGAACTCGATCGCATGCTAATGTCTGATGCATTGGAAAAGGCCTTAGTGGGGGATTTTGACAGCGATGATGAAGATGGCAACGAGCAATTACAATATTTGAACGCTTCTCCCCGGAAGCGAAAGCTGGACATGCCGTTTGAATCTCTTGGTACTTCTGACCTCAAGAATGCTGAAGGAAAGCTCAAACCATCAATAGAGGAAGCACCTTCCTTGGAGCTCAAGCCATTACCTGAACACTTGAGGTATGCTTTTTTAGGTGATACATCTACTTTACCTGTTATTATTTCATCTGACCTTTCAGGTAGTGAGGAAGACAAGCTCTTAAGGATTTTGAGAGAATTCAAATCAGCTATTGGATGGACCATAGCAGACATCAAGGGGATAAGTCCTTCATATTGTATGCATAAAATTCTGCTAGAGGAAGGTAGTAAGCCGACTGTGGAACAGTAGCGAAGACTGAATCCTATCATGAAGGAAGTGGTGAAGAAAGAAATTCTAAAATGGCTGGATGCAGGCATCATTTATCCTATTTCTGACAGCTCGTGGGTAAGCCCCGTACAATGTGTACCTAAGAAAGGAGGTATCACTGTGGTAGCAAATGAAAAAAATGAGCTCATCCCCACTCGAACAGTTACAGGATGGAGAGTATGCATGGATTATAGGAAATTGAACAAAGCCACAAGGAAGGATCACTTCCCTCTTCCATTTATTGATCAGATGCTTGACAGGTTGGCGGGTCATGAGTATTTTTGTCTTCTGGATGGTTATTCAGGGTATAATCAGATTTGTATTGCACCAGAGGATCAGGAAAAGACTACCTTCACTTGTCCATTTGGCACGTTTGCTTTTCACAGAGTTTCGTTTGGGTTATGTGGCGCCCCAGCCACTTTTTCAGAGATGTATGATGGAGCAGCTAGTTAGGATATTATGGAGAAATCAAAATGTTGAGGAATCAACTTGGGAACTTGAAGACACCATGAGGAATAGATATCCCCACTTATTTTCTAATTGATTTCGGGACGGAATCCTTGTTAGAGGGGAAGACTGTAATAACTCGAATTTTTGAGACCCTGTAAAATGTTTAATGAATAGTAACCCTGACAGACGGGAAAACTTTTGAGCCCACACTATATAGTGCATAAGAAAATGAGTTTCAGAATAGATATTACGACTATACGTACCAAATGAGTGTATGTAAATGCTATTAGTTTTCGAAGAAAACGAACTTTGAAAAATGACCGTAATTACGACTTATCTAGGACTACGGGAATCACAATATAATTACGAGATTAAAATCCTACGGATTTATATTCAATTAGGATAAATAAACATATAAGGAATAGAAACGAAAAGAATTACATTGCGAACCATTTACGAATAAGTATTGCGGAGAACGTTTAAGTAACCGAGCGAACGCGTAAATGATTAATTAAACGTAACGCACTAACTAAACCATGGTAAGGAATTAACCATGGTTACTTCATCAAATAGTAAGCTAACCCTAGGATGACCAAGCTAGCTAGCAAATAGTATGCTAAGGAGCTAACCTTGTAGTTTAGCTTATAAGCTAGCAAGCTACAAAGATTTGTCCATGGATTTGGAGACAAGGAATAAACCTAAGCTATCCTAGAAAGAATAAAGATAAACCTGCAAAGATATCAAGTCACCTTCCAAGAAGCAACCTAGAATTCGTCCAAGAGAAGCAACCAAGTGCTATAAATACCCCCCCTCCACCCCCATTTTTTCTTCCATTCGGCTATTTGAAGAAAAAAGGAGGAAATTGCAATTCAAAACTCCAAGCTCTAGTTCTTGTAAAATCCCACAATTATTTCCCAAGCCTCCTAGCAACTAAACTAAGGTAAGAAAAATCTTTCATCTCTTTTTATCAAGGTTTGTTGGGTGGAATAAATTCAAGAAACTCACTAGTGAATAGTGAGAATAGTAACCTCTCTTTGGTTTCTTGATTTTAATGGTGGTTTTAGGTTCCAAAAATCATACCAAGCACTTCCAAGCCTCCACCATCCTCAAGAACACATCTCAATATTTCAAGAAAGGTAAAAATCTTTGGCCTAACTTTATTTAAGGTTCATGTTTAAGATCCATTTATGGGTGTTAGTAAACCTAGCCTACTAAGTGTTGTTTATGAAATCTTGATGATTAAGTTAAGTAGATTTAAGTTTGGTTGTTGTTGCCTCAAGAACATGATGTTCTTGAGAGGAGTTTGTGTGTTGATGATGATATGATGATTGTTGGTGGTTGTGTTGATAGTTAAGGCATAAACGAAACCCCGATCGTAAACGTAACTTCGTTAAAAACAACAAACCGTAACTTTAAGCTTCTGCAGAATGTCTCGAAGTTGTAAACTGTAGATTCTTGAGAAATAACCTTTGTTTAAGATATAAAATGTTATAAGGATCGTTTAGGCGCTTGAATCGCTTAATTCCGATTTACGGATCAAAAGTTATGATCGTTTTAGTAAAAGTGGTTTACGCGACAAAAACTGCTACGAATCACGAACTTTGAAAATATAAAGGATAGACTTAAAAGTATTCATAAATCATGAAATATTTACAGAGAGTAACATGTGGAGTTTCCTAACTTTAATAAAAATTTCAATTGAAAATAATGATTTCTCAATTTTATAAAAATGTCGGAGCCGAGACCGCGCGAGTAGAAACCGTAAGAATCCTTAAGCGGAGCCGACAACGATAATGAGAATAAACTCAAGATACTTAGGAAAATGAAGTGACCATAAAGTGTTTATGACTTAAAAGAAATGTTAAGGGTAGTATGAGTTGAGAGGGTGTATAATGAGTAGCGCATGAGTGCGAGTTACCGTGAATTAGGACGGAACCTAACGAAATGAAATGTGTTTATGGTTATCAATTTCTGAGCGGAACCTAGAGCATCCTCCACCTCGAGATACCCAGGCAAGTTTAAAAACTCAACTCCATTTTACTGTTGTGTTGTGAAAGGATTGTTTTACTATCATCGCATAAATACTATGTTTGCCATGATACGTAGTTGTTGAATTTTCGCATGATATAACGATGTTGTACGATAAGTATATATCGTGAAATGTTATTTCGCTCTAAGCGTAATGTATGATAGAAGACCGAGGGTCGGTCGGGATTTAAGATAAAACCCGGGAATCGTTCCGGAGATATTATAGGACGGATATAAGTCCATAATAGTATATTTTAAAAGGACTCATCGTCCACTTACGAAACATTAAAACACCTTGAACTTTTAAAACGATTTCCCAATGAGCATATTCCCTCAACTATATTTTATTGATTCGGATATTAAATATTATATACGTATTCCTTTATTATAGGAGTAGTATACTTCAACATTTATTTATTTCAAACCCGATTAATCATTACAGATTATTAAAACACAAACTAGTTGAGGAATATTATTCAAATAAATCTTTTATAAAATAACCCATTTGAGGTATGATTAGTATCAATTATCATTTAATTATTTATAGATTACTATCTAAGTAATGATTAATTATTAAAGGATGGTTATTGATTGAAAGATCATAGATCCTGATATACCTTCTGATTTAGAAGTATCATTCGAATAATTTTAGATCGTCGGTGAATATTATCCCGACTTATTATTATATTGAATATAGTTTCAAGAAGAAACTTTTCCCCTTATTAATTATCTGTTGACAACGGTCAACTCACATCCCTAGTACTTCCTCCGAAATTCTCGGAAGTACGTATATACATATATATACACTTATATTTTAAAAAGGTAAACTATCTCTATCAACAAGCAAAATGCTTGGGGAACTTCGATGTGGTTCAAGTTCCCGAGATTGATAGAATTCTGTTGAAGGACAATGGAGGGGTAGACTCTGGTACTACGTGTGCTGGATGGGCTACCAAAGGTACCGCAGGCGAAGGTACTTTGTGTACTCAGGAACTTGTGAAGTATGTGTATACCCGAAAATGGGACACGTAGCCCGAATGCGGCCAAGGTGATACCCGAGAGATGACGGTATTCCTTTTACTAGTAAAGAAGGTTACTTTTCGTAGGACGACTGATCATCGTATGCGGTGGCTCCTGTGAGATGTCCAAAATCTTCCAATTGGAATTGATATGCAATACCGTAACCCAAGCCTAGGTGCTGGGATTACTATTAAGGTATTCGCAGGTTATAAAACCCCCTTAAAAGATTTGTTCTCATATGAAGGTGTGGGACACCGAGAAATCTACTTTTAAATAAAACATATATATAATATATGATGTTATTATACAGTCATTTTCATACTGTACATTATTATGCTGAGCATCTTAGCTCACACTTGTTTTCTTAAATTGACACAACACAACAGTGAATCAAGATGCCTGCCATGAGAACCACAGCCAGGAAACGGGTAGGAAATGGCCAGCTGTTCCGTAGATTGTTTGGTGCAGTACCTCATGTAGTCGGAATAAGCTGGATTAGTTTTCAGTTGTTTATAGTTCGGCTTATTTATAAGTATGGTTTATGTAAAATAAGAAATAAGAAATGTATATTCGGCCGGCGGATTAACCTTACTTAAAGGTCACCCCCCGTAAGACTAATTACATTTGGGTTGTAATAAAATTTCTCTAGTAATGATGGTTCGTTTCCAAGACAATAACCTGTAGTGTGTGTGTTAAGTGTGGGGTCGAGACTCCTGACCCCGGGTTTTGGGGCGCCACAGAAATGGTATCAGAGCCTTAGGTTATCAAATCTTGGAAACGATAGGTTATAAAATATGTAGACCTAAGAATAATAAAACAATCAATTGGAGCTCAAGTCGAGTTCGTCGTTGGGCTACACGGGTAGTCTTGACTGTTGTACCCTTAAGGGAATTCCAACTCTAAGTTAGTAACACCTTGCCTATTGTGTCAGGTACCAGTGGAGCCTAGGAGGGAGGTTGACCCTGTTGATGATTTGATGATTCCTGAGCATAACCCTATTCCCGAGCCAGAGAGCCCACCCATTGATGATTCAGACGATGACCCTACTGAGGACGTCCTAGAGGAGGAGACTGAGCTTCCTGTCCCCGTAGCTAATGGCGTAGTATGGAGAGATGTAGAGATGTACCCACATCAGGCTATTTACTCTCCTACACCACCCCCAGGGATCCAGAGCCCTATGTCCTATACGGATGACGATGATGAGGAGGCGATATGAGCATAGTTCCATGAGGTCCATAACATATCCTCTAGTTACCCAGACTCACCTCTACCACCATCGGCGACCATGCATGTAGCCGTACACGACTGGGTAGTGAGTTAGCTTAACGCTGAGATCACGACGGCGTCTGCCCGCATTGCTGAGTTACGCCAGGCACTGACAGCTGAGAGAGCTACCCGACTAGGATACCCCGGAGATTTCAGAGCTGCTTCCCCAGCCATAGCCCGTAGAGAGATCGATGGGATCGAGCTCCGTACCAGGGTTCAGATGAGGATGACATCAGTGGGAGGATACATCCCGGTAGTCGATGCAGAGATGATGATTGCAGGAGTAATGAGGAGGGTGTGTGACCTCACTCGCAGTGATAGTGACTGTGGGGCGCCACAACCACATTCGGACTCTGTAATGCTTCCTTCATTGACATGTTGAAAGTCCTTTCCCTGGGCTGATTTTGTGGTGGTAGTGGAGGTGGAGGTAACGATAAAACCCTTGGAATACTAGCGGCCATCGCAACTTCCTTGGAAATATGCCTTTTTCTTCCGCACTGGAAACAAGTGACCTCTGCTCTTCCCATCGGACATTCTCTAGAGTAGTGTCCCCTTTGCTTGCACTTGAAACACGTGACATTTGGCTTGTTGCAAATCCCCGTATGCTTTTTACCACATGTTCTGCAATCAGATATAGGCGGTCGGATAAGTCTCTGCGGAGTTGGGGCGGGAAGTCGATTACCCATCCTCTGATTGTTTTGTTCTGGTTTCCTAAAGTTTGCCTTTCCCTGGGCTTGAAATCTCGGCCTTCTGTTGAAACGGTTCTGGGAATTTCCTGGTCCTTTCTCTTTTTGAGCTGCTTCACTTTCACCTTCAATGATCATGGCCTTCTGAACAACAGCTGTATAAGTTGTCAGCTCAAATACAGCTACTCTACTACGAATTCATGGTTTCAGTCCCTGCTGGAATTTCTTGGCCCGCTTTTCATCTGTATCCACTTGCTCAGGAACAAATCTGGCCAATTCAGTGAACTTGGTCTCATAATCCGTGACCGATAAATTGTCTTGTTTCAGCTCCAGGAACTTGATTTCCATCTGGTTCTTCATAAAATGAGGAAAATATTTCTCCAGGAAAAGATCAGTGAATCTATCCCAGGTTACCACACCTTCCCCTTCCAAATCTTTCTTCGATTCCCACCAGTAATTGGCTTCGCCTTTCAGAAAATAGCTGGCAAAATCCGTCTTCTGTTCTTCCTCAACTTTCACCAACGTAAAAACCTTTTCTATCTCCTTCATCCAAGCTCTCGCCTTTGTAGGATCTGTGGAATCGGTAAATTCTGGAGGCTTTACCGATTGAAATTGCTTGAAAATAACTACAGGTGCTGTTAGAGGTACTTGATGTCCTGGATGAGCGGCTTGCTGTAGCATTTTTTGTTGAAACTGTTGATGTTGCTGCTGCATCTGTTGTTGCATCATCAACATCTGATGTTGCATGAGATGAAACATCTGATCTATCTGATTATTATCATTTTGGCCCTCGGTATTTCCGTTAGACGAGTCGGGTCGTGCTTTTCTTTTAGGTGCCATCTTTCTGATAATAAAACAATGGGTTCTCTTAATAACAATATACTAAACAGGTGTTATGGAATAGAAACAGTCTTTACAATATTAAAACAGCGTTAAAACAGTTGATATGGGGAAAAAATAATTTATTAAATATCTAAATAAATAAAACAGTGCGATGTTTAAATAAATCCTTTTTAAAATAATTTTAAAAAAATTTGAAAACATAAAGGGTACAACATGATCGTAAATAAAATAACATTTTAAGATATGCAACGGTAAAATAGTGAAATAAATGTAAATGCTTAAATGACTGGAAAAATAAAATAAAATAAAGAAAACGTGAAAAATTTCATCATATATATATATGGGTAGGACACCAGCTGCATGTGTCAATACTTGATACAAAAGTCTATGATATGTCAGTCATACTGCTACTGCTATCAGTCAAAACTAGTAGCTACACTCATACAAACTAGTCATATAATACTATGTTGCCTCTATCTACAGATATATACAAGATGCAACACTCCTCCATCTGCTAAGATCAAAATCCTGGTGGCACACGACTCAGCTCCTCCTGCAAAGCCTATAACACTGCCTCTGTAAGTCTCATCGCCCTACGGTATGTTGCCTCTGCACTAATATCCTGCTGTCTCAAGTCAGTAAGCTCCTGAGAACCAACTCTGTGGATCTGGCGTAGCCTCTCTCTCAAGATGTAGTCTGGGTGAAGTGTTCGAACTGGACCATCCGCCTGTGTCTCAAACAACCCAAGGATCTCTTTGACACTGATCTTGCCATCTGACCCTCTCCTCTCTCTCTGACTCGATACGCTGATATATAACTGTGTGATGCTCACGAAGATCCGTGCGGGAACCTCGAGAAGGCAATGGTAATGGCTCATCTACTACTACCTCGTCCATAAACTCTGGTCGCAGGAACTGAAATACTTCGGGCATAGGGGCATAAACAGCTAGCAGTGCAGGGAACAGAACAGGCTACTCCATGGGTGCATATACTGGTGGCAATAACTCAAGCTCCATCTGGGGAATCTCTGGCAACTCAACTGGTGGCACAGGCACCTGGGGCTCTAAATCCTCCCACTGTGGAATGTCAACCATGTCAGGAACATCGAATATCGGGAACTCTAATGGTGGAAAATCAGGTATCTCTGGCTCAAAATAAGGGAAATAATCGACAAAATCTGGTACCTCTGGTGGAGGGGGTATCTCTCGTGCTGGTCCAGGTGGCAATGGTGGAGGTGGTGGTAATGAAGGAAAGATCTGCACTGATACTGGGGCCAGTACTGGTGCTACCACTGGATCTGTCTCAGTCCACTCCGTAGATGATGACAAAGAAGCCATCTAATATACATAACAATAATAACACAAGAACAATCAAATCACAATCCTAAAACTCATAACTTCTAATCACATAAACAAACAATCCTAACATTCTTACTTCTATCCTATATGACCTTCCTATCTTATCTTAACCCTAATGTTCTTGTTTTCAAGGGTCAAAACCTAAGCTCTGATGCCAACTATAACACTCTCCGAATCCGGGGTATAGATTTGGGGCATTATTAATAACAACTACCAACTAAACCTGCACAAGCGGAATATAAATATAATAATTACCCCGAACTACTACTACTCAGGATTTTTTAAGGTTAAGAGTTGAAAAGAAGAACGACACACTGACTTTATTACAACCCCAAATAAAAACAATCTGTCTCAAGAACTCTCTTAGTTACAAAACTTTATTCAATCTACAATCTCACCACACAACTTTTATTCAAACCAACATTACTATTTATCCTGTTACACCTGATCTGGTAGCTCAAAGCTCTCTTCGGGGATAGGGATGAACACTCTTGGTATAAGAGGGTCCCGCTGCTTGACTCGCTTCTTGACTACGCGGGTTCTGATGGGTTTCATTCTCTACCTTAACTGTAAAACAATAGGAATAACAATAAAGGGGATGAGCCAAAATTCCTCAACAAGCCTGCAATAATATATATATAGTATAAAGAGAGAAGAATAGATGAACCGATAATCTGTTGGTTTGAACAACCATCTGTATCTGTATAGGATAATAATTTGCCAACACTGGCGAGTGCCAAATAAACAAGACTGGAAACAAGAACCAACATATGCACTATAACCTGCTGATCAGTCAGGATACAGTGTAGATCTATACAAAACTGCATAAACCCAACCAACATAAGGTGTACTCAGGCAACTATGGCCTATTAATTAAAGGTCTAAGTAAAACCCAGCCCGTATCGTAACCATCCAGTCCAAGGTTTAGCATCCGGAACAATCAGAGTGCTTTTGATGTATCCCAACATCAGGATATATCCGAGTATATGTAACAAGGGTAAAAGTATAGGAATATGGCTAAGAAATTCAATAATTTGGGAGAATTTAAGAATCGAAATAAAATAGAAATAAGAATCAAGAATTGTGTAATAGTATATATGAACAAGAATTATCAAAGTGTAACTGGTATGGAAAATAGGGTATAATTCACTATTCTGAATTTAGAATAGGTGAAAAACTTGCCTTGCGCGTACTTAACCTGGTTTAACTCATCGCCTTCGGCCTCTAGCTTGATCTACCTTGCTTACACTGAACCAATCATAGAAAGATAGTCGTTTAGATAACTTACTACCTACGCGTATCTCGAATTGATACTACGCAACCCTATCAATCTACCCATGCGTTTCTATCTGACTCGCACCTATACATATATAATTACATAGCACATAAGGTTCACATAACCACGTAAAGCACATAGCACATAAGGCACATAATTGATTTTTGGACTTATAAATATTTTTGGAATCGATACTAGACTCATACCTGCATTAACTAACCCTATCTGATTTTATTATAATTTTTCGGGATTTATTTGACTCGATTCTACCCCTATTAGGGCTTATAAACCATTAACTAACACAAGACAACTCTATTTTTGAAGAAATTATGATTACAATTATTTTTATTGGATTCGTTTCATTTTTCTGAGTCTAGGGGTCTTCGTTTTACTCAAATCGGACTAACGGTTTAATTATTATGAATTAAACAAGATTTAATTAATTAATAATTAATTATAAATAATTAATTATAATTAAATAATCCATCATTATATTTTTAAATAATTAATTAATAATTATTGTATTTTAAAATAATTAATCCCTAGTTATTACACTTATTTACAAATTATTAATATTTACTCGATCAGATCGATTATTTACAAATAATCAATCGATACAATTAACTGATACATTATTTATCGAATCAATAATTATTACTCGAATCATAATCTAACTCAAGATTAATTACTCGTATAAATACGAGCTACTCGCGATCCTTGCATATCTATCGAATCATTATTATTACTACTTATACAATTAACTAATTAATTAACTATCGGTATTTAATTATTCAATACGAATAATTATTACAACACTTTTTGAATAAATATCGCTCGATTAATAATTCTAACTTAACGAATCACTATTCGAATAAGTACTAGTTACTCGTAATATTTTAACTAATTATCGAATTATTATTCGTATTATTTGATTATTTTTAATCCTTATTTATTAATTAATTACCTACTTATTAATTAATTACCTAATTATTTACTAATTAGATAACTAATAAATAATTAGATAAATAATTAAATAATTAAATTTGAATTTCTAAATTAATAAAATAATTCAAAAATTAATAATAATAATTTTCAGAATTTAAAACTGATTTTTAATTGATTTATAGAATTAATAAAACTAATTTTGATTTTACATAACATAAATAAATAATTAATATTTCAAAAACACAAAACAGGAATTCAGGTTTAGTGTTTTTGGATCGAAACCGGGTTGGAACCGGGTCGACTCCGGGTCTTCCAAAAACACACCGGCCGGCTGCCAGACTCCCGCGCGGCAGGAAATTTCCGGCGAGCAGAATACGCTACCAAAACCCAACGATTTCGATCGAAATCCAATGGGTTCTTCTTCCCCAAGACTACAGAAACACGACCCCGGCTTCAGTTGCCTTCAATCGTCCCTTCCGCATCGTCTCCGGCCAACGCCGCCCTCGCCGCCGGCGAGCTTGAATCCAGGTCCGGCGAACTCAATCCAGGCACCGTTCGAATCGATTTTAACATGGTTTTCACTCAGAATCTCACCAGAAACATAACTATACTAACATCACAGCCTAATAATCCCTAGAACCAATTCTCTGATCAAAAACACAAAACTTCCAGCCAAAAATCAAACCAACGATTTCGTACACCAAAAATTACAAATAATATATCAAAATAAAGCTTATTAGTTCCACAATCAAACCCCCATATTCACAACAATCACAGATTCATACAAAATCAAAAACGAACTAAAATAAAATTGTATAAACTTGAAACAAAGAACTACTACCTAGAACATAACTCCGATAAATTAAATAGCACAAATCAGTTGTAAACAAGTTTATGAAACTATACCAAGCATCAAAATCAACCCAGAACCCCATAATCAAAAATCCCCAATTTCAGTCCAAGAACCCTAAAATACGAATTGAAAATCTAAACATCAAAACATGAAATTGATGGTATGAATAGAAAGTAGAGATCAAGAGCTTTGTTTTAGTTACTCACATGATCGATTTGGATAACAGAATCACTCTTAAATATGTAGTTGAAATCCCTGGTTGTTCTTCACCCCCACAATTAATTTCTTAATTTTCTGATTTTTAATTATAATTAACTGAATAATTAATAACAATTCAGGTATTTATATTTATGAAAATAATACCCCTAAATAAAATTAAGGGTCTAATTACACATCTAATAAAAATATTTGGCCCCAATTTTTATAATTTTTGGGTATTAATAATGAATTTTTAAATATCCAATAAATACAAAATAAATGCCAAAAATTCCCAAAAATTGTGAATATTACAAAAATGCAAAGAAAAATAAGGTATGATAATTTCATGATCATATAAAAATAAAAATGTGATTTTTGTGGGGTTTTTGGTACCCGAAGGGGACCGGAAAAGTCGTTTTTCGCGAAAAAGGTAAATTTGTAAAACGTCTAGGGGTTCAGAATAACGATATGGTATAGGTTGTTTTTGGCAAAATAGGGCCAATGATTTCGTTTGAAATACGGGCTTTTAAAATACTGTTTGAGCTGTACGGGTTTTGATATAAACATATATAACTTGCGATAAAATACTCAATAAATACCCAAAACACGTTCAGATCAAAACAGACAACACGTAGCACATAGAAATTAGGATTTAACAACTCAACACAGTTAATCACATAATAATACACATAATTTATCTTTATTATAATATAATACAAGCGAAATTTCTCAGTCGTTACAATGATCTATCTTTTTGTATGCCTAAGGATCTAATTACCGGATAACGATTATAATCCCCCTATGAATATACAAGAGTTAAATCGGGCATTATAACATTTCTCCGGTGTGAAGTTAAACGGATATCAATATGTTGAGCTTTACTGTATTTTCTTTGTTTCTTGTTTTCATCACCTCCCGTGAGAGAGAAGATGAACTGGACACAAAAAAATACAATTGTTGATTATATTCTTCTGCTTCTCTGTGTAGACTTTATATTCAATTGAATTACCTGGCCAAGCTATTCACCACATAAATGAAAATGAATGAATCAATAAAGTTTGTTGTTGAGAGATACTTGCGACTAGGAGGCTTTTAGTATTTAGAAATAATTCCAAGCACTTACTTGCGACCAGGAATGTATGATAGAAGCTTGCCTTAGAAATTTATTAAGCCACCAAGTTAGTTGCGACCTCTAGTCTCTTGTAGGACTTACTTGCAACCAAGAATGCTTCTAGGAGGAGTTACTTGCGACCTAGTGTACCTAGGAGAGGATTTTTCCTTAAAAAAATTCCTTGCATGAGTTACTTGTGACCAAGGGAGCTAGGAAGAGGATTTTTACTTAGTTTCTTGGCATGCATTAGTTACTTGAGACCCCTGTTGTAGTAGTGCAATACTTACTTGCGACCTAGAGTACAAAGGGGAATTTTATCCTTAGAAACATTTCCTGCATCAGTTACTTGCAACCCTTGTATGCATACAGGCACTTAGAATTTTCTTTCTGCTCCTGTTTCTTCCCTGAGACTCTTTCCAAGTCAAGATTAGTTCCTGTACTTGAATATTGAACTGTATTTCCAGGATATTGCTTTTGACATCCAATACACTGATCAGGGTGACTCCTACTACAAGGTAGTGATGACTTTGACTTAGTTTTTATAGATCGCTTTAACCCTTAAACTTTCCCTTCGTCAAGTCTTCTCTCTGAGTCTTCGTATAAACCATAAATATGCTATATCCAGATATGAATCCTCACGTAACAATCTTCCTAATGATAATACTCAGATTCTTTTCACAAACTACTGACACCTAGTGCAACTGGTCTGGTTCATAGATGACTAGCTTCGATTCAGGTCTTCGTATTATATCCTTGATTATATTGCTAAGCTTGCAACAACTTCATCGCTTCTATATTGACTGTCAATAAACAAATGTACTTTCACTGGAATCCTTTCGGGTACTTTATACAACATCTTCATTGTTACTACAACCTTGAATACTTCATTCACTATTCTTCATCGATGCTTGAACATATAAATGAACTCTTGTCAGTGAGTATAACTTCAAGACTGCATCTATTTTCTTTAACCTCTGTCTATACCATGTCTTCAATTCTTCAGATTCTTATGCTTCATACATTGTCTATCTTCAATCAATGCTAATACACTAAAATCTTCTGGTAGCACTTATACACTGAATCTTCATCATTTCTGAAACCTTGAAAGTCTTTTACCTTTATTCTTCACTGAGGGATTAAAATATTAATGAGCTTATTTCAGTGACCTGTAAACAGACTTCAAATTTTGACATGTTCAGAATCTTCCAAATTTTGCATCTTCAAAATATCCTTAACTTGTATTTCCATCATTCTTTTGGTTTACTTTAATAATTCAAATAGAATTGCAACCTTTCCAACATGCTCCTCCATACCTAATCTGCAAATACTTAGTAAATAATCTTGCACAAGTCTTTGTTAGTAGTGTTGGATTTTTAACGCAGCGGGGGCATGGTAAAACACTTTTACACATATAAAATCCAAATAAAAGCATATAAATCGTGAATAAAAATTCGAGGGATCGAATCTAACCTTTTAAAATAATTCGGAGACAACGATCAGAGATCCATAGCAGTTGCTCCTCAAGTGTGAAGCACTCCACCGGTATCCACCAAGAAAACGATGTTAAGGAGGAGGAAGGAGGTGGAGAGAATTGGGTTTTCCAAACTTTTTGGGTTTTCGGGTTTGATGTGGGTTAGAATAAAATTAGGGTCTATAATAGTATATTTATAGGCAAAATTTTCAGGTGAAATTTTCCCATAAATATTATTATTATTATCCCATTTATTATTCTCATTAATAATTAAAACACCTTTTAATCATTAATCCTTTTTCTAAACACTTCAGAAATAATTCTCTCTCTTGATTTAATTTCCAAAAATTAAATCCTTTAATTAAATATTAAGAACTTTTCTTAATTAATTTATAATCAATTAAATCTCATTTAATCGATTATTAAATTTGCCAATTAATTATTTATTTCATAAATAAATAATTATTAGCCATTATTAATTAATTCCTCCACCATTAAATCATTCTCTTTTTATGGTGTGACCCTGTAGGTTCAATATTAAGCCGGTAGTAGAAATAAATAATAATAAAACTATTTTATCATTATTTATATAAATTCTCTAATTTATTAAATATGATTAATTAATTAATCACATTTATTCTACATCGTGAGGGATACTTCTCAGCATATCGCGACTATCCAGAGAATATGAATTCACTGCTTAGAATACCAAGAACCTGTCAGTGAATAGTTACCGTACAATAAACTCCTTCTACCCTACAATGTCCCAATTAAATACAAGGCATGGATCTCGTGTCAAGCCTATCTAATTCAATCACTTGCTTACCATTTACTATGCGTAGTTCTATGCAAATTAGAAACTCCTTTCTAATTTCACTCACTTTGGCCAGAGATTCCTGAACTAGCATAAGTGGATCAGCCTTGAACATGCGCTTCCTTCACTGGAAGGGGTAGATCCTTTATTGATCATACACTATCTTCGTATACAAATTCCTATACCCAGAAGAGCCCTAATAATTGTCCCTAGAGACTAAGAACTAAACCAAAGCATAGTTCAGTGTACACAAGATGACTATGATGACCTCAAGTCTAAGGATACTTGTACAACTATCACTAGGTGAACAACTGCTGACACGTGAGTGAACTCCATCAGTTGTTCAGCTGTGCGAGTCATGTTCAGTGAACTTATTCCATAATAAGCACCTACATACTAGCTATAGTGTCACCACACAAATGTCTATGAGAACAGACATCCTTCATAATGAAGCAAGCCTAGTATGTACCGATCTCTGCAGATTACTAATTACCAGTTAGTAATCCTATGATCAGGAACTATTTAAGTTTAGAGTTATCATCTTTTTAGGTCTCACTATTATGATCTCATCATAATCCATAAAAAGCTTTACTCTAAACTATGGTATATCTTATTTAAACACTTAAATAGATAGAGCCCGTAATAAAAACATAACAAGTCTTTTATTAATATCAATGAAATCAAAACAGATTACATAAAGAGTTATTCCTAAATCCTAATACATGATTGGACTTAGGACATATTCCTTTCAAGTAGACCAACATATAACATTATCATTATATCACTACACATATAAAACATTATGTTTGTGCCTAGTGATAATGAAAGTTATTAATATGACGACTTTACTAGTTCATATTTAACTGTAACTTCAGTTAGAGTATCATACCATGTCCTTGACGATTTTTTGAGTAGTATACCATTTCATAACAATCTGAAGTGAGCTTGTGAAGAAGAGATATACATAGTCCAATTGATCTGCTACTGCAAAGTCCATGAACTATTTTGCATTGACTTCCTCTTTTGACTCACCAACCAGGAATGCTCTTGTACACATCTACTAGAGTCCAATTCCAAGTTTGAATGTGCATCAGGTGTCAGGTATGTCTTAATATTCTCAAGTCTCGTCACCGATGCTTTCTGTTGGATACTGCTTCCTGATAATAACCTAGCATCCAGTTTGGCCTTGTCCCTCATAACAATGCCATTATCATCTAGTTTTGACTTCTGGTTATCCTTGAACCAATTACAAAGTTATCATTTGGTTCGGATACCAGCTTCCCTACAATCTGCTTGCTGATTGATTGAGTTCATCTTGCTTTACAATCACCCAATCAATCCGAATCTATCAGAGCTTCTGTAACTTTCTTAGTTTCTTCTTCAGATAGAAAACTAGAGAATTAATCATTCATACTCAGTAGCCCTGCTAATCATTACTCCACCATCTGGATCACTTAAGAACTAAACTCAGGGAATAATATTGACATCAAACCATTTGTCTTAGCAGATATGTTCTTTAGTGTCCTTTGATTTTCAATATGGTGTTGTGTCTGACTAGTTGATCCTTCTTTTGCTCCCCCTAAGCTGTTGGATTTCCTAAAAATCCTTACCCTTGCTGACTAGCTTCATTAAAATAATGAGTTGTTTTATACACTGTCATTCCACTTCTTGGATATGAATCATCAATACCATTAATTTCTTCTATAACAGCTTGGAGCATTGAGTTGTTAAACTGTGCACTTAGAGTTTTAATCATCTTCTGTTGATAAACCACAAATGCCCTATAGGTTGTAGACTCCACTGAGTAGCCATGAAGAATATCCTTACAAGTCTTAGCTACAAATGCCAAGATCTTCAAACAATTGAAAATATTTTTATTGTTTGTTTCTGTAGAACATTCTCTCCAAACACTTTCAGGTTATCCGGTGTTTGCTTCTATTGGCCATTAACTCAATAGTGATTTTCATGTATACATCATGATCAAGGCTTGATCTTACTTGTTGCAAATTGTGTTGACTACTCTAGCCCTTTGGTATTTAGAAAGTCTTGATTAGCTTGACATTGTTCTTGTTGCTTTAATCAAGTTTTGGTTCTTCCTTTGTACCACTACATTATGATACGGAGCTCCCCGTGCTGAATATGTCTCAAAATATTCTTAATGTTACAGATATCAATCAGAACTGCTTCTTGAATTCAGTCCCATTATCTGAACACAAGATCATTTCTTTTACAGTTGCTTCCAGCTTGATCTTCAGATATGATCAATCACCATCTATGATGTCTTGTCTTGAGAATGCACGAACAACAACTTTGTTTAATAAGAGTAGTCAACCACCATCACTTAGGTATATCTTCACTTTGATATGATGTTGTCTTTGACTCCTCTTTCTGACATGCCTCACATATTTCATCCTTCTGAATTCCAGATGAGGCAATCCTCTCACTAACCCCTTTTCATAAAAGAGTTGTAGACTCCACTGAGTAGCCATGAAGAATATCCTTACAAGTCTTAGCTACAAATGCCAAGATCTTCAAACAATTGAAAATATTTTATTGTTTGTTTCTGTAGAACATTCTCTCCAAACACTTTCAGGTTATCCGATGTTTGCTTCTATTGGCCATTAACTCAATAGTGATTTTCATGTATACATCATGATCAAGGCTTGATCTTACTTGTTGCAAATTGTGTTGACTGCTCTAGCCCTTTGGTATTTAGAAAGTCTTGATTAGCTTGACATTGTTCTTGTTGCTTTAATCAAGTTTTGGTTCTTCCTTTGTACCACCCCATTATGACACGGAGCTCCCCGTGCTGAATATGTCTCAAAATATTCTTGATGTTACAGATATCAATCAGAACTGCTTCTTGAATTCAGTCCCATTATCTGAACACAAGATCATTTCTTTTACAGTTGCTTCCAGCTTGATCTTCAGATATGATCAATCACCATCTATGATGTCTTGTCTTGAGAATGCACGAACAACAACTTTGTTTAATAAGAGTAGTCAACCACCATCACTTAGGTATATCTTCACTTTGATATGATGTTGTCTTTGACTCCTCTTTCTGACATGCCTCACATATTTCATCCTTCTGAATTCCAGATGAGGCAATCCTCTCACTAACCCCTTTTCATAAAAGAGTTCCTTGAGATGGTGTTCAAGGGTGAGAGCTTCCAATGCCATAGCTAAACTTTTGTCAGATGAAGCTTTATAGTAGAAACCATTGACTTCACCTTTTCTGATATTCCAGTCTAGCCACGAGCATATCATTTCCTTACTCTTGACAAGAGCAAGCTTCTCAACCTTCCTGCTTCAGATGAGACAATAATCCTTCATTGAATTGACATTATGTCCTTCGATGAAGAACTGTCTGATAAGAGGATTTGTGCCTTAATTCTCCAGCAAGAAAGATGCTTCAATTATTATCAATGACTCCAATGATTAGTTGTTATCAGTGATAGAAATTATTGAATCCATGATGACATCCCTTTTTTTGCGTAGCTTTGTCCTGTAATAAAAACCTTTGCTCTCATCTCCAAAAATTATTGACGGAATAGCTTTTGTTGATCACATTTGATTGTGAGGCTCTTTCTTTGATCATATGCCCTGAGTATCAAATACCAAGAATACATTTAAATCAATTAACCTATTATATCATGCACTCACAAATTGATTAACAGTTCTTGGTACCCAACTTATCAGTTTGGGTCCAGATGGATTAGAGATTTTACTATAAATAGAATTAACAATAGCTGCAACCTTATCATGCTCATTCTTATCTTTGACCGACCATTTTCTCCATTTTAATGCCCTCGACAAATTTGTCTCTAGGCTAAGGGAAAAATGGTTCCAACCTTACATAAGGAGGACCAGAAGTCTTTGTCCCATTATAATCCTAAACATGCTTTTTCTATAATTAATGCAAGTACTAATAGATGCATTTATGGTATTAAAATAAGCAAGCATTGTATTAAGAATACATGGCATTCATTCAGAAACATTACACATAAGAATTAAGCAATATAGGCATGATATAGAACTAATAGAATTAACAAGTAAATCACTAATTATATCTAGTCCAATCCTGTTGAAGAATCTCATCTAGCTATATCAATCCAATTATAAACTAACACATCTTAACAAACAATTCAGAATAAATGAGCAAATCATATTGTAATAGGATATAGGAGATAAGCATAACCAAAGGTCTTAAGTGCTGGAAAATATATATCTCGCTAAAGCAATTAATCATGTTCAACAAATATTCAAACGCATATTTAAGAACATCTAAAGTAACATGCACAAGTTAAACATCAATCCTAGTTACCAAAAAAATATTCTAGTGAACTAGTTCAGCATTATCTATGTGTGATGTTATCATGCTTGTGCGAATGTTAAACATTTAAACACTAAGATCTTATCGTACATTGAATATTGAGAGCAAAATATTGCAGTGGTTCAAGAATTTAAAACCTGAGATATGTGAGTTGGACTATCTTCAGAGATTGTTATAAAAGCAAGATATTCATGATCTTCCTTCTCGTCATCTAATCCATCCCAACTCTTTCCCGTGCACTATAAGTTTTGACTGGCTGCTTCCCTAAGAAAAATTCCACCTTTGTCTCAACTCTTCAACTGAGTCCCTACTCATCCTTGTTTGTCAAGCTTCTTGTTCTGTTGTAGCAAAACCCCTGATAGTTACTTGACACATATTGTTTGTCATACTTGTAGCTATCAAATTTTGTTTATGTCTCAATCTCAGTCATGTAATCACCTCTTGAACTAAATCTGTAAAAGTCTCTGCTTCAGAATAGATAGGCTTGATCCTTGGATATAGCTTAAGTAATCCTTGTGAATCTGATATGACTAAACTTCCCTAACATGTAAAACACTGCCCTGACGTCCAGTCCCTCAAGTACTTCTACTTAAGCTTCCTCTGATTTAGCTATGAGTAACTTTTACATTCTGTCCCGAGGTTCCAATTTAAATGCATATAACTGAGATGTTTGTATGTCCCCATTATTCTCTCTAACCTCCTTGATTCCTTACTTTTTGGTCTCATTGATTTCCGGATAAATGTAGCATTGGTACAAACTACTGTGTGACTGTATAATCTGGAATCATTAGAGTTGTCTTAAAATCTTCGAGAAAAATTGTACCCATAGAAATTTCATTATATTCCTGCATCAGAAAATCCAGTGGTATCCTATAGAGTAAACCTTTGAGGAAATTCCACAATTTTCTTCTGTAGGTTTTGAAATTAACTTCACTGGAATAAGAAAACCATTATCTTTAATTTCCGTGTTCGGGAATTTTCCGTCTGAATATCACATGGTCTTCGTTCTTCAAAAGATTAAAATCATCTTTAACGCTCGGAGGAATCTTGAGTCTACCAATACATTGAGAACCTTTGGTTTGAAATATTTTAAACTCCACAAATTTTGATTTTTTGAGAGTTGAAAATATTTCAGGAATAAGTCCAAATTATTTAAAATTCAAAAATCTCAAGTTTTGATAATTTTTAAAAATTAAAAATTCTAAAAATATGAGAACTTGACTGTTTGGGCTGACACACCGGATCTGATCTGTATATCGATCAACAAGCTCTGATACCAATTGATAGGTCCCGAAGTATCATAGAAGGGGGGTTGAATACGATACTCACTAAATAAAAAAAAATTCGAATATTTTACGGATATGAAATTTAGTGTCCGGTTATTGGTTATGTGTTCTTAAGGTGAATAGTGTTTAGGGCATTAAAATAATGAACACAAGATATTCGGGGAAATATATTCATATATAAATTCGCGAGGGTTTTGCTACACTCTAGTAAGTAAATTTACAGGCTACAATACAAGAACAACAATGTTCTTGCTTCTACAAATATATTACAAATTAAATCATATACAATGATCTATCTTTTTGTATGCCTAAGGATCTAGTTACTGGATAATGATTAAAATCCCCTTATGAATATACAAGAGTTAAATCGGGCATTATAACATTTCTCTGGTTAGAAATAAACGGATATCAATGTGCTGAGCTTCTCTGTATTCTCTTTGTTTATTTTTTTCATCACCTCATGTGAGAGAGAAGATGAACAGAACACAAAACAATACAATTGTTAATTGTATTCTTCAGATTCTCTGTGTAGACTTTATATTCAATTGAATTACGTGGCCAAGCTATTCACCATATAAATCAAAATGAATGAATCAATAAAGTTTGTTGTTGAGAGATACTTGCGACTGGGAGGCTTTTTAGCACTTAGAAATAATTCCAAGGACTTACTTGCGACCAGGAATGTAAGATATAAGCTTGCCTTAGAAAATTCTTAAGCCAATAAGTTAGTTGCGACCTCTAGTCCCATGTAGGACTTACTTGCGACCAAGAATGCTTCTAGGAGGAGTTACTTGCGACCTAGTATACCTATGAGAGGATTTTTCCTTATAAAAATTCCTTGCATGAGTTACTTGCGACCAAGGGAGCTAGGAGGAGGATTTTTACTTAGTTTCTTGGCATGCATTAGTTACTTCCAACCCCTGTTTAGTGCAAGACTTACTTGCATCCTAGAGTACCAAGGGGGAATTTTTGCCTTAGAAACATTTGCTGCACTTAGAATTTTCTTTCTGATCATGTTTCTTCCATGACACTCTTATTAAGTCAAGATCAGTTTCTGTACTTAAATATTAAACTGTATTTCCTGGATATTGCTTCCGACATCCAATACACTGATCAGGGTGACTCCTATTACAAGGTAGTGATGACTTTGACTTAGTTTCTGTAGATCGCTTTAACCCTTAAACTTTCCCATCGTCAAGTCTTCTCTCTGAGTCTTCGTATAAACCATATATCTGCTATATCCAGATATGAATCCTCACTTAACAATCTTCCTAATGATAATACTCAGATTCCTTTCACAAACGACTGACGCCTAGTACAACTGGTCTGGTTCACAGATGACTAGCTTCGATTCAGGTCTTCGTATTATATCTTTGATTACATTGCTAAGATTGCAACAACTTTATCGCTTCAAACATTGACTGCCAATAAACAAATGTACTTTTATTGGCATCCTTTCGGGTACTTTAGACAACATCTTCATTGTTACTACAACCTTGAATACTTCATTCACTATTCTTCATCGACGCATGAACATATAAATGAACTCCTGTCAGTGAGTATAACTTCAAGACTACAGCTGTTTTCTTTAACCTCTGTCTATATCATGTCTTCAATTCTTCAGATTCTTATGCTTCATACACTGTCTATCTTCAATCAATGCTAATACACTGAAATCTTCTGGTAGCACTTATACACTGAATTTTCATCATTTCTGAAACCTTGAAAGTCTTTAACCTTTATTCTTCACTGAGGCATGAACATATTAATGAGCTTCTTTCAGTGACTTGTAAAGAGACTTCAAGCCTTCTTCTAATCTTATGATTCTTTATATTTGCCTTGTATTTATTTCTTCTGATTTCTTGTATAGTCGTAATATTATTAACCTATCATGTTCTAGTGTTGTTCACGTGTTGAGTTATCACGTAACTGTTCATACAGCTATGCAGTCTCACCAACAACTAACCCCAAGTTTTAAATGAAAAATAATAGATTACATAAAGATGACAAAATTACAACTTTTATACATTAAGTGATTACATGGGTTTGATAAGTGCATTCATTACTCAAATTTCGCATAGCCTGTTTCTTGTCTAATGAGGTCCTTTATGTCTACATGTACTTGTAGTTCCTCTATGATTTGTGTCCCTCTTAGAGTTTCCGAAAGCTTAAGCCAATCATCTAATGAATAACTATTCAAGTAACCAACTCTGATTCTTGAGAATCTGCCAACTTTAATGTTCATTAAATGTCCATCCTTTGAAATTCTGCTCATCCCCTTTACCTTGAGTTCCTCGGATCTTTGCTCAAACATTTCTATATCTTCAGCATATTTTCTTTCCCTTTCCTCTCTTTTAGCCTTTTCTTTTGCCCTTCTTCTTCTCTTACTATCAACCATACACCCAATACAAATCTCAATGCCATTGTACTTGTATCCTTATTCTTCAGTAAGCTAATCACCCTCTTAATCTCTGGGGTTAAAAATGTGTCCATCAAATTTCTGCCAAGTAAAGTGTAGGAACTATCCTGATAATAGATTCTGACTTCCCACAATGATACAACCCAAACTTTGACTATTTCTTCAGATAATTGTGAAAGTAGTCAACATCTGTGATGCACCAGTTTAGAGGTAGAAAATCATTTTAATTGAAACAATTCCAAATAGCCCTCTCAGTAACTTGCAGTTTCTTTAGTTTTCTTCCAACAGACTTGTGGTGAGTTTTGATTGGTGGATTGAAACAAGGTAGGTTTGAGATTTTCTTTAGAGTAGTTTGGCTGGAGGTGATTGGTATTTTTAGTATGGTGTTTGCAGTATGTTTGTACAAGAACTTAGGCTTAGAGGTTAGAGGTGGTAAAGTGTTTGAGTTTGTTGGCTTAGGGGTTTGAGTTTGTTGGATTTGGATTGGTAGGGCATTTTTCTTGGTTCCTCAACCATCCTCCTTCTTCTTTCTTCTTCTCTCATCACCTCTCTTCTTGTCATCTCTTTTCTTATCTTCACTCTTACTGCCAGTTGCCTTAGATGATTGACTTGGATTTGAGCCAGAAGGTTTTTGATCATCTTTCTTCTACTCATCGTCATCCAAGTTTTCCTTATTGATTTATGTTTTGGGAAACTTGGCTTCAGGATCTCTCAAATATCTCTCCAACAGCTTGATCATGCCTTCATCTTCAACAGTCTTGTACTGCTTAGTCTTCAGGTCTGTCTCCAAAGTCATAATCAGCTTTTTGTTTTCCATGATACATTGCTTAGGAATTTGGAAGTGTTTGCAATGTTTGGTGGTTAGACAGATGTATACCACTCCCTTGATTGGCTATAAATATGTATCTGGAAAAGCAGCTACTTGAGCCTTCTTCAATTCAGTTAGCAAGAGAGTGTTTTCTTGAATCACTCTGTTGACTTTATTTATTAGAATGTCCAACTCAGATGCCTTTCTTGTTATGAGGTAGTTAAGGGACACTTGTATGCATTTTTCTACCCCGGAGTCATTAATGTTGACCACAATTCTTTTCTCCTGAAAATTATCCCTTGTCACCAAGATCACCCTTATGAAATTTATTGTCTTATCCAAGGCCTTTTCATATGTGAAGAATTTGTTGTTTAGAGAATCCCTGAGAGCCTTTAGCAATTCATTAAATTCCATGCTTAGACTAGGTCCCTCAGTTACTTTTATAAGCCTCTACATTCCAACATCAACTTCTGTGAATTTGCATTTTTGAATAACTTGAGCAGATGCTTGGACAAATGATCTTAGTAGTCTAGCCTCAATCTCCCCCTTAGTCTTGTTAGCAGGCATGATATGAGGTGTAGGGATTTCAGGCCTAATAGCTTCTGGAAGTGCAGGCAAAGGAATGTTAAGTGCTCCCATAATGGCTCCCATAATGGCTCCCAAAGACACTGAATTTTGCATTTGAAGGTGCTTATGAGAGTCCACCAGGGTCTGGATATCAGCCTATTGACTTGCTACCATAGCTGTGAGTTGTGATACTTGAGTTGTCAATGACCAATTGGCTGACTGCAAGGTGGAGACTTGAGATTGGAGAGCTTGTATTTGCAAGTTAGTTGAAGTTGATAGTAGTTGTTGAGATGTGGAAGATAGAGAGGTGCCAGATGTAGCTTGCACAGCTTCCTTGATTCCTTCCATTAAGAGAGCAGAGGGCTCATATCTAGCCTGATGGAGTTGATCCAATTTGACCCTAATGTCATTAGAATTGGTGATTTGTTTCTGAACAACTTCATCAAGTGCTACAAATGACTCCCTGAGATTCTTTATGCTCTTGTATACAGATGATAAATCAAACTTGACCATTTGATTAGTAAATCTAGAGAATTTTCGTTTGATTTCCACCTGAGAAGGAATGATATCATCCGGCTTGTCCTTGACCAGTTTCCTTGTTCTGTCTTGATGATCAGTCAATTGCAATTTGAGAGCTTTACCAAAGAGATGAAAAGTTTTAAGTTGAGCTTTGTAGACCTCAGTGACTGCATCATAGACTTTTTAGGGAGTTAAATATTTGGCATTGCTCCTAAAAATTGTCAAGTACTCCTCCCTGAACCTTGCAAATACTTCATCCATCTCTAGACTAATTTTCTTTCCAGACAGGCATCATAATTTCCATCTTGTTCAGCTTCATTTATAATTTTGGCCTGCTGTTCTTGAACCTCTATCTGATAGGAAAGCATAATAGCTTGGTAATCTTGATTAGACATATTTGAGGTGAGAATTTGCTTTGAGATTTGGACAAGTCCAGATAATTGATCAACTAATAGATCATTGATAGTTGTAGGTTGAGCTTCTGTCTTATGTAGCCATTGAGATATCAAGTGAGGTTGTGGTTGAGAAGGGTTATGTTAGATATATTTGTGATGTCATGTCTAATATGATTTGTTTTTAGTTTTCAGATCTTACTTAAACAGGACAAATCAGTACTTAACTAAAAATCAGTACTTATACTGAAGTCAGAACTTAAGATATCAGAACTTAAGTTGTCAGAACTTAAGTTCAGGTGATATTTATCAGGAGATAATATCAGGACTTAAGGAGACTTTCAGATAAGGAAGGCGGCTGATTGAAAGGAAAGAGGATCAAGACAAACATAAGAAGAGATATGCATGAAGAAGGAATTCTATGAAGAATAGAATACTTGGAAGAAAAGATAACTTATTGATATATATTAGGAAGCAGAATTGTATTCGATATCAATTAGAAGTTTATCTTGTAACTATGTAGTATATAAACACAGAAATAGGGTTTACACTATATATGTTAACATTATCGAAAATATTATTCATTGTAACCCTAGCAGCTCTCGTGATAATTTGTTCATCACTAAGAGAGGACAGTTCCATATTGTAACAGAGTTTATTATGTTGAATAAAATCTGTTTTCTGTTACTTGAGTTCTTATATTCGATTTGATTATAGTAAATACTGTATTCAACTGATACATGATCAATTTATAGATATTTTATGCCATGCTATACTTCTTTTAACCTTGTTTTGTGATGCTTTAGTCCTAAATAATAAGTACTAGTTGTTATTTAACTTGGATGAATGCTAAGTCTTAATTTTCTATGTTTATAGGAAATTATGGAAGAACAAGGTGCAAAAGAGAAGAGTATACGATAAAAGAAGAATTTAGAGGAGTTTAGGACCTGAGCTGGGAGGCTCAGGGCCTGAAGGAATCAGTGGAGAAAATGCACTTACCTGAGGGCCTTAGCTTGTGAGTATAGGGCCTGAGAGAAGCAGATTTGAAGAATAAGGAGTTCAGGGCCTGAGCTCTTCTGAAGAGGCCCTGAGGACATCATTCAGGACCCGAGGTTAAAGTTCAGGGCCTGAACCTGACGAAAATTGTAATCAAATAGCTTTCCCAACTTATTTTGAATTCTCTTTTAGTTACCTTGTATGACCTTTAAAAGACCATCCAAGTATATATAAACATATGTATTAGGGTTTTAAGAAGAAGAGAATAGAGATATCCATTATTCTTAAGAGAGAAGGAGAGAGGTAGCTAGAGAGCAAGATTAGGAGAAGGAGCGAAGGGATTCGTCCAGATTTCAAAGGAACTCTTCAAGTTGTATTCTCTATATTCAAATTCTTAACTCATGATTTGTGGTTTTAATATATATTTTTTTTCTTCATATATCATGAGTAGCTAATCCCTTAATCCAAGAATTGGGTAGTATTCTTTGGCTTGTTGTATTTATTTAGTTGTATTGTGTTTTTCTTGTGATTGTTAATTTGTCATTGAGGGCTTAACACAATTGAGGGAGTCACGAACCTTTGATTGTATCTATAGGAATTATAACGAATCGGGAGAGGAGTTGTAATTCTAGTACATGATATGATAGACACAATTTAAGTATTAGATAGGGAGATTGATATGAGAATTGTGAAACTTATAATCCTTGGTTTTAATAGTCTATAATTATACTTTCTATGACCATGGGAGTGGCGTTCAATGGATAGTTGTAGGCACTATAATCTACCTTGGGAGAGGATTTTATAAATATTAGAAGGATTGTTTTTAACAAAATAAGAGACACAAACTAGACATTCATGATAGCCATTGAAGAACCCTTATTCTTGGATTGTTTCTCTCATATATCTTATATAACTTTTATTTTTTTATTAGATTAAATTAGTGGATAGTTAATACACCACAAAATTATTCTCCACACTTCTGAATTGTAAGAGATAAAAGACTTGAAATTGGTGTTGATATCAGTCCTTCCCTGAGAACGAACTTTACAATAATACATAACAACAAATTGGCGCCGCTGCCGGGGAAGGAAGCAATATTGATTTTGAGTTAATTATTTCTTGTAGTTTGGATTTTATCTTTGTATATAGTTTTTTTTCCTTCTTTTTGTTTTTCTTTGGTGTTTCTACAGGTTTCTTTGAGGTGGACAACGTACAATTTTGAGTTTGGGAGATGACATGGATAACAATTTTGGTTGGAATAACGCTCAAGATTTCATCAGCAATCAAGAACGATATCAAGATTTTAATTCTTTTCAGAATTTTAATGCGTATCAGGTGAACTCGTTCGATTGTTACAACTCATATTATGTTCCATACCCTCCTAGCACAGATTTTTCTTATTCTTTTGATAATCAAGACCATGATGATTCATATGTATGCAATGGTGTTGAAGAGAGTTTGAGTCATTTTAATCCTTCTTTACTTTCTTTGGGACTTCTTAAGTACTTTGATGACTCTAATTTTGAGATTGCTAATAAAGGTGATATTCCATGTGAAGTAGAATCAATAAGTTGGTACGAGGAGAATGCTAAAAGGAATAGATTTATTAAGGAAGTTCAACTTGTGATGCATGATTGTTGTCTTCAAGTTCCTCCTTGTCTCAATTTTCCAACGATCCATGATTCTTGTTTAGCATTTGATGATAATTTTGTGTCTGATGAGTCTACTGATGTAGTTAATGATAGTCCCATGTATGATAACGATAATTTTGATGCAATTGAAATTCTACCAAATTTAGAGAATGTTTTTGAGCTTAATAAATTGGTAGATGAGATAAAAATTGATGAGTGTCCAAGTAAAATTGAGGAGGGATTTAAGGTTGATGAAATTGAAAGTCTTTCTTTGGAATATAGGGATCCAGTTTGGGAGGAGTTTTTGAGTCGTATTTATGATGATTATTCAGACGACTTTTCTAGCTACTTTGATTTTTCTAAGTCTCTTGAAAAGGCATGGATCATAAAAAGTTTCTTATATTTTTATGGATCTAAGATATATTTGCACATCATAATTCTAATACTGATTCGTAGATATGTGCATTTATTTTCTTTTTCACCACATTGATAATGTTGGTTATACTTATATGTACACGTCAAGCTAATGACATTAAAGAAGCACTTCTTGGGAGGCAACCCAATATTATAATATTAGTTTTTTTTACTCCTGCATGTTGCCTTGATGTGTTTGTTTGAAGGGATTCAGGTGTTAAGAATGATTTTGAATAAGAATGAAGGGTTTACCATGATCACGCAGTGGATTGACATGCTCCTGAAGTTGATTCGCATGCTCATGCAGCATAACTACATCAACAAAACAAGCGCTACGATGGCATAGATTCAATCAAGCTTGTTATGGATCACGACACTTCAAGAATATGCATAGAGGAGTACTTCTTTCATTCTTTTATATTGTAGAATTATTATGTGTTGTATCATTGAGAATATTGACCCATTTAAGTGTGGTGGTGAGCTCAAACTGTATTATAGTGTTATATATAAAAAACAAAAAAAATTGAAAATTTAAAAAATTTAAAAAATAATTATATCCTTGTAAGATAATACATATATATTTCATTGTATTATATAGTTAAATATGTGTTAGTTGCATTGTATTGCATATCATAACATGATCTCAAGTTAGTAGTAGTCCAAGTTGGTGACCTATGATGATACTATGTGTACCTTGTTGTTGACTAAGACTTGCTATGATCACATGCTAAAGATGTTACTTGTGTAGTATCACTTGTGCAGAGCTTATTTCTTAACACCCTCTTATTATGCTCTTGAATTGAGACTTAGATATGCTTGTTTCTTGAGGGGTAGCCACTTGTTGATGATTAGAATTTTTACTATTCCCTTTTGAGCTTAGTACGTAAACGCTTAAGTTTGGGGGAAGTTATGGGGTGTAAATGTGTTTAAAAAAAATTATATAAAAAAGAAAAATATATATAGATGTATGATAGTAGTAATAAATAACACGCAAAAAAAGTGGTATAATTGACTAGGTTGAGCTCATTAATACTCGAGTAATTAAGTCTGAGGGGACTTTGTGCCTAGTAACCTAAAACCGTTTATGGTTTGGGATTGTTGACCGAACACTCGCTACATGCGTATTGGTACATAAATCTTTAGGGATCTTGACCATTGTACAGTTAATAAACCATTAAATATATGTGTGTATAATAGGGTTGGCAAAGTCTGATGGAGGTCGTAACTCACTTACACTGAGGAGCCACCCAACCCTTAGACCGAGCTTGTGAAGTCTTATGGCAGTCGTAACTCACTTACACTGAGGAGCCACCTTACCTTAGACCGAGCAGTAAAAAAACCATATGTGTATATAGTAGTAGTATTATATCAATAAAGAAAGATATGGAAATCCCTTGCTAAATTTGAATGATGGCTAGTGCTAAGTAGCGAAGGGATTCATCCAGATTTCAAAGGAAATCTTCAAGTTGTATTCTCTGTATTCAAATTCTTAACTCATGATTTGTAGTTTTAATATATATTTGTTTTTTCATATATCATGAGTAGTTAATCCCTTAATCCAAGAGTTGGGTAGTATTCTTTGGCTTGTTGTGTTTATTTAGTTGTATTATGATTTTCTTGTGATTGTTAATCTGTCATTGAGGGCTTAACACAATTGAGGGAGTCGCGAACCTTTGATTGTATCTATAGGAATTATAACGAATCGGGAGAGGAGTTGTAATTCTAGTACATGATATGATAGACACAATTTAAGTATTAGATCGGGAGATTGATATGAGAATTGTGAAACTTATAATCCTTGGTTTTAATAGTCTATAATTGTACTTTGGATGACCATGGGAGTGGCGTTCAATGGATAGTTGTAGGCACTATAATCTACCTTGGGAGAGGATTTTATAAACATTAGAAGGATTGTTTTTAACAAAAAATAAGAGACACAAACTAGACATTCATGATAGCCATTGAAGAACCCTTATTCTTGGATTGTTTTTCTCATATATCTTATATAACCTTTATTTGTTTATTAGATTAAATTAGTGGATAGTTAATACACCCACAAAATTATTCTCCACACTTCTGAATTGTAAGAGATAAAAGACTTGAAATTGGTGTTGATATCAGTCCTTCCCTGAGAACGATCTTTACAAAAATACATAACAACATCAACCTCCTTCTACAGTGTGTGTGACCTAAAAAGTGGTATCAGAGCAATCTGTTAACACACAAACAGAAAAGATCCAAACACAATCATGTCCGAAGAAACACAAACTCCAACCAAGCCCACCAAAAATGAAGAACCTCCAAAGACCCAAATCCATAATCGATATGAGACTATTAGGGTTCCCATACTGAAACCATCTGAATATCCCATATGGAAGGTGAGGATGTCTATATTTCTGGAAGCTACAGATCCAGAATACCTTGACAGAATCAATGAAGGACGACATAAGCCAACGAAGCTCGTTGTTGTAGTTGCAGATCAGCCAGCACAGACAGTACCAAAGGAGAAAAGTGAATATACAGTTGAAGATATCTCATCTATTTCTAGGGATGCAAAGGTACGACATTTGCTGCATAGTGCCATTGATAATGTCATGTCAAACAGGGTAATCAACTGCACGACTGCAAAGGAGATATGGGATGCCTTGGAGACAAGATGCCAGGGAACTGATTCAATTAAGAAGAACAGGAAGACTATACTCACTCAAGAGTATGAGCACTTTGACTCAAAACCTGATGAGTCATTAACTGTATTATATGACAGATTTGTCAAACTCTTGAATGATCTGTCACTAGTGGACAAAGAATATGAACTTGAAGATTCAAATCTTAAATTCCTGTTAGCTCTTCCCGAAAGTTGGGATTTGAAGGCAACAACTATAAGAGACAACTATGCTCTTGATGAAACTACTCTTGATGAAATTTATGGGATGCTCAAGACTCATGAACTTGAAATGGAACAAAGAAGCAAGAGGAATGGAAGGAAGTCAAGGACAGTTGCTTTTAAGGCTGAGGAGGATGTCCCCAAAGTAGTGTTAGGGCGAAAACACGCACTAATATTCACGCAAGTATACGCGTTCGCAAGTAATATAGAATACTTTCTAGTTCGTTCCCTCAGAGACTCAGACTAATTTATTGTCTAATTAAACTCACTCACCAATGTATGATTACTTCTCAATGTTAAGATAATAACACTTAAAATTGTTGATTAAATATTAACTATAATTAACTACTCAATTAACCACTTAACTAACACTTCAATTTATCAATAATAAAACACTCATGAGATCACAACTTCATTATTACTTCCTTCTATAGCCATTGTTATTACCTTTAGCATGTGACAGTGATGACATTAATCGAATAACACGAAACTGATAAAAGCCAACTTTCATTGTACTAATACCATTCTACCAAGCATCCACAATTAAGATAGAAATTGAATAGTCATCAATTATGTTGAGTTCCTATATGTCTACAGAAATTGACAACACAACGATTTAAGCACAAGTTATCCCTTTTGATTACATAGGGCAAATAAAACTGTTAGAGTTACCCACTAATCATGCACAACGTACATGAACCTATGCTAGCATGGCAAGTTCTAAATCTCAAGATCCACCGTCGCTTCACACGAGATTAACACCCTATCTTATATGTTCGCGACGCACATAAGATGAATACGCACAACCAATACTAGATATCATGCAATCATCACACACTAAAGTATTAAACAATTAACTAAAGAATTCCATAATAAATCCGTTGTAACCCCATGATCACGATTAACCCATAATAGAACTTATCGCCATCATGGGTTCATATGAAATCATGACAAACAACACAAGAAAATAATAACTACACTAATTATATTAAAACAGAGTACGTCACAAGAGTAAATAAGTCAAAGCAAGAAATCTAGCATCCAACGTTACAACGAAACAAGAATCACAAGAAAATATGCTTCCTCTTCGTTGCGGTGTGCTAAATCGGTCTTCTTCCTTATCTCCTTCGCTTCTTGCATAAAACACAATCTAAAACATAATCCCCTTAATACTCTCATTAATAATCTCTATGAAAACGTCTCAAATCTACCTATATAATAGTCCCATAAAACTCAGATTACATAGAAGTTGGAAGCCACACAGAAGTAGAAGTCTAAAATAATTCAGCTTTTTCCCCCAACCTTGCGCGGCCGCTCAGCATATCTGCGCGGGCGCACAGGACCCTACTGGAAAAATTCCAAGCTTGCTCCGTTTCTTCGCCGTAATCTGCCCATTCCTTTCCTCTCGCAATGGTGAACACATGCCAAGGCTTATTCTTGATGATTCCTCCCCCGAAATGCAACTATTACCCTGAAATGCATAAACACTAGAAAAACGCATCAAATACACAAAATACTTGATTTCAAGACACCAATTTAAGCCATTTTAAGACGTTCTAAGTGGTATAAAATGCCACTTATCACACCCCCAAACTTAAATCGATGCTTGTCCTCAAGCGTCACAGACTCAAAAACAAATAAAAATATGCATGAATGCAATCTATATGAAAATGCAACGATCCCCCTTACTATAATTAACCAACCAAATTGTTACCTCTCAACGAATGCAATTAGACAACTAAAGATCAATAAACTCATGCAAACGGACTTACAGCCAGAAACGTGGTGTGTGCAAATGCTTAACAGATATGCTTCGGAACTAGACCAATTACTATGACTAGACTATCCTCAAGGCAATCCTACGATTATACAAAGAATAAAAAATTCTAGGCACAAAGTGATATACAACACTACAAGAACTCTGGAGCTTACTACGGAATCGTGCTTTTTATTTACAACTCAAATGTTTATTTGACCGTGCAATGAGTGAGGTCCACAAAAGACTTATACAATGGTATCCATGTAACGAGCATTAGGTTAGCGGATCCCAGACTCTAAAAGCCTTAGGTCACTAGGTACAAAGTCCCCTAAGAACTTAATAACTCGAATACCAAAGAGCCCACTCTTGATCAATTATGCAATTTTTTTTTTTATAACTTCTGAGCAAGTGCGTTTCGCTCCATCTTACTCAACCCTAGACTACTCGCAACATTAGCGAGCCGGCTACTAGCCATTTGACGCCTAGCCACAACTAGCAACAACTTCCATATTTTTTTCTCCAAAAATTTTTCTTTTCATGTTTTTATCACTAAGAACCTATAATCGAATTCTAAGCATAATAAATAGATTGACCTTGAAAACAACCAAATCATAACAACAATCTAGCCCTTACGCATTCTTTAAGACTTAGTGGACTTACAATTGTTTCTAGCATGCATATCAACCTACATAACTTAATATCACTTTAATGCTATCACTACACTCGCATCAATATCATAATTCAGTCGATAAATCATTGCAAAAGGGATCATAGTAAATGCATGAGCTACATGACATTCATAAAAAAAACTATATGGCATAAATTATGCAACTACATGAACTAAACTATCATGAATATGCAACTAAATGACACACACACAATATTCCTTAACTACCACCCCCAAACTAAAAATCTTCACTGTCCTCAGTGAAAGTAGTAGAAAGGAACACAGGGTATACCTACTAGGAGTCATCATCATCATCACCCTCAGTGGGTGGAGTATCAGGCGGCGGGTATGCAGAGTCCTCACCAAAAACTGGCCACTGGATATCAGCTCCAAGGCCTCGAAAAGCAGTCCCTAACGCAAGGGTGAGCTCCTGAGCAAACCTGCTCTGCGTCTCATACATGGCATCCATCCGCCGTGAAAGCCTCCTATACTGGGCATCACCCATCCCAGCACCCTCCTAAGCTCTCGACGAACCAGCCTCACCACGCCCTGGCCTAGCCATAGTAGCACCTCGTGCTGGACGCCCTCCTGGAAGACGATAACCCAGCCCATGCTCCTCAGGCTCACCACCGGTCCACTCCTGCATCCCATTCAGAGTGCCAGAATCTATCGGAGCTGCTGGCAACTGCAACTGCTCATGAGCCGGCCAGTTCACTCCCACTGCTCGGCATAGCTTCGTAACCGTGGATGCATAAGGGATGTTCATATGTTTTGCTCCCCTCAAAAACTTCAGAATTCCTTGGTAGATAAACTCACCAAGGTCCACATAGTATTCCTCATTCAGAATTCCCCACAACAGCTGTGCTCTCTCAACCGTGACCTCATGTGCATGTGAAGAAGGCAAAATATTAGCACATATAAATGCATTCCATGCACGGGCATACATGTTCATGGCGATCGCCGGAAAGTGACGATACTCATTATTGGCTGGACTGCGGTTCCAAACTGTGCCCGGTCGACAGAGAGTCGCACAAATCAAATCCAAGTCAAAATCCTCAGCAGTCTTTTCATTCCAGTTCTCCTCCTCGGGCTTCCTCTCTCGCTGTCCAATCACACGGCGAATCGCCGCAGGATGATAATCAACCGTCAGCCCACGGACTACAGAAAACCCATTCTTTTCAGCCTTCGCGTTCGCGTAGAACTCGCGAACAACGCTCATCGGTACTGCTTCGGGTGACTCACAAAAAGCTATCCACCCCTTCTCTACAATCATGGGCAACAACTCACCATCCCTCCCTGATGGTAAAAACTCCCTCTCCTTCAGAATCGGCTTCCCCAACAGCCTAGTGTACTCCTCCTCCGCAGCTCTGTCAGTTAACCGAGGCCTTGCAGCAGTGCCCCTCGATGAATCAGCAGTAGGAATTGTGCTGCTGCTGTCAATAGTGCGTGCTCTCTTGGGTGCCATTGATTCGTGAATAGAAGTGTGTAAGAACTGATTTTTGATGTTTGTGAGAGGGTTTAAGTGTAGGAAGTTTTGTGGGAGATATGTAGGATAGGTGTATGTATATATAGGGTGTGGATTAGATTAGGGTTTGGGAATTAAGGGCTAAAATGATGGGGTAGTGGGAATAATTCGTGGGTTTATGGGCTAAAACTGTTTTTGTATTTTTGTTTGTTTTTTTTTTCTGAACTGTAAAAAATTTTCTGGAACTCGACCCCTGCGCGGCCGCTCAGCATTTCTGCGCGGGCGCGCAGCAAGCTGCGCGGCCGCTCAGCATAGCTGCGCGGGCGCGCAGAGGGTCTTTGGAAATTTTTTTTTTTAGCCCCTGTTTTCTGATTTTTTTATGTTTTTTGGATAGGTTATTAACTTCTAAGGGTTCCTGTAACAACAATTCATGGGTTGCCTCCCACGCAGCGCTTCTTTTTCGTCATTAGCTTGACGTTCCGTACCTTTCTCAAGTAGTCAACAAAATGGCACTAACCACCTCTCGGTTTGCCATGTCCCCATAGTAGTGCTTCAACCGCAGACCGTTAACCTTGAATGCTTGGTCCGAATCATTCTCAAAAATTTCCACCGCTCCATGTGGAATTTCAACTTCCGAGGAAAAAGTCGGAGCCGAGAGTTGAATAAAAGAACTTGTTGCCCTGGCACAAATAACTTAGGATGTAGCTTCCTATCGTGCCACCTCTTCACCTTTTCTTTATACATTTTGTTATTCTCGTACGCTTGAAGTCGAAATTCATCAAGTTTATTAAGCTGAAGCATTCTTTTCTTACCAGCTGCATCTAAATCCAGGTTCAATTTCTTCAATGCCCAGTAGGCCTTATGCTCAAGCTCTGCTGGTAGATGACATCCCTTACCGTACACCAACTGAAACGGTGACATCCCTAGTGGAGTTTTGTATGCTGTTCTGTAAGCCCAAACAGCTTCATCGAGCTTTAAAGACCAATCCTTCCTTGACGGACAAACAACCTTCTCTAGAATGCACTTTATCTCTCTGTTAGACACTTCCGCTTGACCATTTGTTTGCGGATGATAGGCAGTAGCTACTCGATGATTCACATTATAACGCTGCATCATAGAAGTGAACTTACGGTTGCAAAAATGCGATCCTTCATCACTTATGATTACCCGAGGTGTTCCAAACCTTGTGAAAATTTGCTTATGAAGAAAATTTAGCACTACCTTTGCATCATTTGTCGGTAAAGCTTTAACTTCGACCCATTTTGAGATATAATCGACTGCCAGCAAGATGTACTGATTATTGCAAGACGCGATAAAAGGCCCCATGAAATCGATTCCCCACACATCAAAGACCTCGACTTCAAGCATCACATTTAATGGCATCTCATCCTTCCTTGACAAATTTCCCACTCTTTGGCAACGATCACACCTTAAAACAAACTGATGAGCATCCTTGAACAAAGTAGGCCAGAAAAAACCTGCTTGCAGAATACGAGCTGCCGTCTTCTCACCTCCATAGTGTCCACCATAAACCGTGGAATGGCAGTCTCGTAATATCCCCTCCGTCTCACAGAACGGGATACATCTCCTGATGATCTGGTCAGCTCCCTGTCTAAACAAATATGGTTCATCCCACATATACCACTTCACCTCATACAGAAACTTCTTCTTTTGAGCGGATGTCAAATTAAGAGGCATTATATTGCTGACAAGATAGTTTACAATATCTGCAAACCATGGTTCTTCCTCCTGAATTGCAAACAACTGCTCATCCGGAAAAGATTCATTGATTAACGTCCTATCTCGTGAAGTAGAATCGGGATTCTCCAACCTAGAGAGATGGTCAGCTACTTGATTCTCAGTACCTTTTCTATCTTTGATCTCTAACTCAAATTCCTGAAGTAAAAGCACCCAACGAATGAGTCTCGGCTTCGAATCCTTCTTAGAAACCAGATAGCGAATAGCTGCATGATCAGTGAATACTGTTACTTTCGTACCAAGCAGATAAGATCGAAATTTCTCAAAGCCAAAGACTATAGCCAAAAGCTCCTTCTCAGTAGTGGTGTAGTTCAATTGGGCACCATTTAAAGTCATACTCGCATAGTAGACCACATGGAAGAGATTTTTCTTGTGCTATCCCAGAACTGCACCTACCGCATAATCACTCGCATCACACATCATCTCAAACGGTTCTGTCCAATCTGGTGCTGTAATAACTGGTGCAGTGATCAAACTCTTCTTGAGAGTCTCGAATGCTGCCAAACATTCATCATCAAATTTGAAAGGCACATCTTTCTCAAGCAAATTGCACAATGGCTTAGATATCTTTGAAAAGTCCTTGATGAATCGCCGATAAAAACCCGCATGACCAAGAAAACTATGGATTCCTTTCACATAATTGGGTGGGGGAAGATTTTCAATGACTCCCACCTTGGCCTTGTCCACCTCCAGACCCTTGCTAGAGACCTTATGCCCAAGGATAATGCATTCACGCACCATAAAATGACATTTCTCCCAATTAAGCACCAAATTAGTTTCCACGCATCTTTTGAGTACGGCGCACAGATTATTCAAACATTCATCATATGAGTGTCCAAAGACGGAGAAGTCATCCATGAACACTTCGACGTTATTTCCAATCATGTCAGAGAATATAGCCAGCATACATCTCTGAAAGGTGGCCGGGGCGCCACATAACCCAAACGAAACTCTACGAAAAGCAAATGTGCCAAATGGACAAGTGAAGGTAGTCTTTTCCTGATCCTCTGGTGCAATACAAATCTGATTATACTCGGAATAACCATCCAGAAGACAAAAATACTCATGACCCGCTAATATATCATGCATTTGATCAATAAATGGAAGGGGGAAGTGATCCTTCCTTGTGGCTTTGTTCAATTTCCTATAATCCATGCATACTCTCCATCCTGTAACTGTTCGAGTAGGGATGAGCTCATTCTTTTCATTTGCGACCACAGTGATACCTCCTTTCTTAGGTACACATTGTACGGGGCTCACCCACGAGCTGTCAGAAATAGGATAAATGATGCCTGCATCTAGCCATTTCAGAATTTCTTTCTTTACCACCTCCTTCATGATCGGGTTTAGTCTTCGCTGCTGTTCCACAGTTGGCTTACTACCTTCCTCTAACAGAATTTTATGCATACAATATGAAGGACTTATCCCCTTGATGTCTGCTATGGTCCATCCTATAGCCGATTTGAATTCTCTCAAAATCCTTAAGAGCTTGTCTTCCTCACTACCTGAAAGGTCAGCTAAAATAATAACAGGTAACGTAGATGAATCACCTAAAAAAGCATACCTCAAGTGTTCAGGTAATGGTTTGAGCTCCAAGGTAGGTGCTTCCTCTATTGATGGTTTGAGCTTCGCTTCAGCGTTCTTGAGGTCAGAAGTACCAAGAGATTCAAATGGTATGTCCAGCTTTCGCTTCCAAGGAGAAGCGTTCAGATATTGTAATTGCTCGTTGCTATCTTCATCATCACTGTCAAATTCCCCCACTAAGGCCTTTTCCAATGCATCAGACATTAGCATATGCTCGAGTTCCGAAGTAACCGCGGAATCAATCACATCCACTTTTAAGCACTCCTCATCTTCTGTAGGGAATTTCATTGCCTTGAATACGTTGAAGGTCACATCCTGATCTTGGACCCGCATAGTAAGTTCCCCTTTTTGTACATCTATCAAGGTACGGCCAGTAGCTAAGAAAGGCCTCCCCAAGATTATGGGAATCTTCTTATCTTCCTCAAAATCCAGAATAACAAAATCTGCAGGAAAGAAGAGCTTATCCACCTTGACGAGCACATCCTCAACTATGCCCCTTGGGTAAGTAATGGAACGGTCAGCCAATTGTAGCGACATGTATGTGGGTTTTGGATCAGGCAGATCCAGCTTTTTAAAGATCGAAAAAGGCATTAGATTAATGCTTGCTCCCAAATCACAAAGGCACTTGTCAAAAGTTAGATTGCCAATGGTGCAAGGAATGGTGAAGCTTCCTGGATCTTTCAGTTTTGGTGGTAACTTTTGTTGCAGAACAGCGCTGCATTCTTCCATGAGAGCAACGGTTTCAAGGTCATCCAGTTTCACCTTCCTTGAAAGAATAGTCTTCATAAACTTCGCATAACTAGGCATTTGTTCCAGAGCCTCAGCGAAAGGTATATTGATGTGAAGTTTCTTGAACACCTCCAGAAACTTCCTGAACTGTCTATCCAGCTTTTGTTGCTGCAATCTCTTAGGAAAAGGTGGTGGAGGATAGAGTTATTTCTCCCCTGTATTAGCCTCAGGTAGAGTGTGTTCAACAGTAGTCTTCCTTGGTTCCGCCGCTTTCTCCTTTTGCTTAGATTCTTCTTCTCTAATTTCAGCTTCTGCTTCTTTTGCCTTTTCAGCCTCAGCTACTTTTCTAGACCTTAAGGTAATAGCCTTGACTTGCTCTTTAGCTTCCTTCCTGCCTGGTACTTCCGTGTCACTGGGAAGAGTGCCAGGTTGACGATTGAGCACTGCATTGGCTAATTGACCGATTTGATTTTCCAAGGTCTTGATAGAAACCGCCTGACTCTTGCACAACAGCTTAAGTTCCTCCAAATCAGCACTAGTAGGTGCAGCTGCACTTCCCTGTTGAGGATATGATTGCCTTATAGCATACTGCTGTGGTTGCTGGAATCCAGGTAAGTTAAACTGTTTACTCACTCCTTGCTGATATGGTGGCTGAATAGCATTCTGATTATTCCCCCAGCTGAAATTTGGATGATTTTTGTTATTAGGATGATAGGTCACTGGCACAGGCTGCTGTTGTCGCTGATAATTATTCACATACTGAACAGATTCGTTGACAAGAGAACACTGATCCGTAGCATGAGAACCTGCACAAAGCTCACAAACCATAGCTATTTGATTAACTCCATACGTAGCCAGAGAATCAACCTTCATTGATAGCGCTTAGAGCTGGGCTGCAATAGCGGTGGCTGCATCAACTTCCAGAATACCTGCGACCTTGCCTGACGTCATCCTCTGAGTTGGGTTTTGATGCTCATTTGCAGCCATCGTCTCTATAAGATTATATGCCTTAGTATAGCTTTTATCCCAAAAGGCTCCTCCAGCTGCTGCATCGAGCATGGGCCAAGATTGGGCCCCCAAACCATTATAAAAACCAGTGATCACCATCCAATCCGGCATTCCATGATGTGGACATTTTCTCAACATTTCCTTGTAGCGTTCCCAAGCCTCGCACATAGATTCTGTAGGTTGCTGCGCAAACTGAGTAAGAGCACTCCTCATAGCAGCAGTCTTTGCCATTGGATAAAACTTCACCAGAAACTTTTGCGCAAGATCTTGCCACGTAGTGATGGACCCAGCTGGTTCAGAATGTAACCAGTTTTAGCCTTATCCCTCAGTGAGAATGGTAAAAGCCTCAACTTGATAGCCTCATCAGCCACACCATTATACTTAAAAGTGCTGCAGATCTCGACAAAATTCCTTATGTGCATGTTGGGGTCTTCAGTTGCCGCTCCTCCAAAAGAAACAGAATTATGCACCATCTGAATAGTGCCCGACTTGATTTCAAAGGTGTTAGCTTGAATAGCCGGATGAAGGATGCTTGACTGAATGTCATCAATTTTAGGCCGAGAAAAATCCATAAGAGCTGGATCAGCTTGAACAATACGATCTCCCATGTTTACTGGTTCTTTCTGCTCAGTTCCTGAATCCGAATCCTCAAAATCTAACTTCTCCGGAATATCAAGAACTTCGTCTGTCTCCTCATCTGTATCTAAAGTCCTCTTGCGAGAACGAGTTTGCATAAACGCTTGCTAAAGTACCTGAAACACAACCGAAAAGAGTAAGTAACTACTACGTCCTAATCACTGAGTCCTAATGACCAATGATGGTAAGTACATAAACTAAACAAATACGCCGAGTCCCCGGCAGCGGCGCCAAAAACATGTTAGGGCGAAAACACGCACTAATATTCACGCAAGTATACGCGTTCGCAAGTAATATAGAATACTTTCTAGTTCGTTCCCTCAGAGACTCAGACTAATTTATTGTCTAATTAAACTCACTCACCAATGTATGATTACTTCTCAATGTTAAGATAATAACACTTAAAATTGTTGATTAAATATTAACTATAATTAACTACTCAATTAACCACTTAACTAACACTTCAATTTATCAATAATAAAACACTCATGAGATCACAACTTCATTATTACTTCCTTCTATAGCCATTGTTATTACCTTTAGCATGTGACAGTGATGACATTAATCGAATAACACGAAACTGATAAAAGCCAACTTTCATTGTACTAATACCATTCTACCAAGCATCCACAATTAAGATAGAAGTTGAATAGTCATCAATTATGTTGAGTTCCTATATGTCTACAGAAATTGACAACACAACGATTTAAGCATAAGTTATCCCTTTTGATTACATAGGGCAAATAAAACTGTTAGAGTTACCCACTAATCATGCACAACGTACATGAACCTATGCTAGCATGGCAAGTTCTAAATCTCAAGATCCACCGTCGCTTCACACGAGATTAACACCCTATCTTATATGTTCGCGATGCACATAAGACGAATACGCACAACCAATACTAGATATCATGCAATCATCACACACTAAAGTATTAAACAATTAACTAAAGAATTCCATAATAAATCCGTTGTAACCCCATGATCACGATTAGCCCATAATAGAACTTATCGCCATCATGGGTTCATATGAAATCATGACAAACAACACAAGAAAATAATAACTACACTAATTATATTAAAACAGAGTACGTCACAAGAGTAAATAAGTCAAAGCAAGAAAACTAGCATCCAACGTTACAACGAAACAAGAATCACAAGAAAATATGCTTCCTCTTCGTTGCGGTGTGCTAAATCGGTCTTCTTCCTTATCTCATTCGCTTCTTGCGTAAAACTCAATCTAAAACATAATCCCCTTAATACTCTCCTTAATAATCTCTATGAAAACGTCTCAAATCTACCTATATAATAGTCCCATAAAACTCAGATTACATAGAAGTTGGAAGCCACACAGAAGTAGAAGTCTAAAATAATTCAGCTTTTTCCCCCGACCTTGCGCGGCCGCTCAGCATTGCTGCGCGGGCGCGCAGGACCCTACTGGAAAAATTCCAAGCTTGCTCCATTTCTTCGCCGTAATCTGCCCATTCCTTTCCTCTCGCAATGGTGAACACATGCCAAGGCTTATTCTTGATGATTCCTCCCCCGAAATGCAACTATTACCCTGAAATGCATAAACACTAGAAAAACGCATCAAATACACAAAATACTTGATTTCAAGACACCAATTTAAGCCATTTTAAGACGTTCTAAGTGGTATAAAATGCCACTTATCAAGTAGCTCCCTCAAGAAAAGGCAAGGGAAAAGCTCTCATCACAAAGTCCGATACTGAGTCATCAAGTTCTGATAGTGATGATGACTCAGAAACTGAAAGCTTACCTGAGATGGATCCTGATGAAGAGATGATGAAGCTGTGTGCTCTTATGGGGAAAGGAATTACATGGATTGCATAAAGGAAATTCAGAAAGGGAAAGAAATTTTCCAGGAAAGGTGCAAGTTCTGGTAAGAGAGGTTTCAGAAAATTTGAAGGCAAAGGAGGAAAGTCTGACAGAGGAGATTACTCAAATGTCAAATGCTACAACTGTGGTGAGAAAGGCCACATATCTCCTGATTGCAAGAAAGTGAAGAGTGACAAAGGCAAAGCACTTGTCACAAAGAAGAAAATCTGGACAGACATTTCAGATTCTGAAAGTGAGGTGAACTATGCCTTAATGGAAAATGCTGATAGCAGTTCTGATGCTGCTGAGTTAAAGGTACCTCAAACTACTTATGCCTTTCATACTGATGATATTACTGAGTTGAGAAGATATCTTAAAACCGTGTTCATTAGTTATAGAGATCAAACTTTAACATGTGAAAGATTAACTTCTGAAAATCTTGCTTATAAAAAAGAGGAATGATTATTTAGAAAAAGAGTTAGTCATGTTCCATCAAACTCAGAAAGATAGAGATGATGCCTTTTATGTTAGGGATGAAGTACTTAAAATGGATGAATCTCTAAAAACTGAGTTAGAAAAGGAAAGAGAGATTATCAGGACTTGGACTAACTCTGGCAGAACAACTCAGAATTTGTTAAGTAGTGGAAACTGGAAAGAGGGTTTAGGTTATGGAGATGATAAGAATGATAAGGGAACTGTAGAAATTGAGCCTATAGTTGTTAAACAAAAGCCAAAGGTAAATCCTGTTAAGTTTGTAGCTGTAAAGTCTGATATTGATAAATCAGAAGTTAAAGAGAAATTAACTTATGACAAACTAAAACAGGATAAGCCAACTGAAGATAATATAGGCTTAATGACTAAGAAGCAGCTTAAGCATAAGCTGAAAGATGTTAAGAATGTAAACAAGGTAAAGCCGCCTAGGAAAAATAGGAATGTAAAGGAAGGTGTGAATAAAAGCAATGATTATAAGCCTGTTCCTAATGCTCCTAGAAAGAAATGTTATAACTGTGGAAACTCTAACCATCTGGCTTCTTTTTGCAGGAAGAATAAGAACATAAACTCCTTACCTTCAAAATCAGGAGTTAAGAGTCAGTCTGTTAGATATAGGCCACAAAATCCTTGTTTTCATTGTGGTAGTTTATGGCATTCCATTTATACTTGTAAGGAATATCATAGTTTGTACTATGATTATTATCAAATAAAAGCTTCTTTAAAGAAAGTTAGCATTGTTCCTTCTAGTGTAAGTTCTGATGCAAAGTCTGATACTGTAAATGCTGATAAGAAGAATGTTCACAAAAACTCTGATGCTAAATCCGCTACAACTGTTAACAAACTTAATAAGGCCAAAGAATCCAAGCAAGTCTGGGTCCTTAAAACTAATCATTAGTGGTCTTTGTGATTGCAGGGCAACAGGAAAAACATCCAAGTTCTGGACAGTGGATGTTCAGGACATATGACTGAAAATAAAGCCCTGCTATCAGACTTTGTGGAAAAAGCTGGCCCAGGTATTTCTTATGGAGATGGAAATATGTGAAAAACTCTGAGATATGGCAATGTCAATCTTGGGAATATCATCATTGAAAAAGTAGCTCTAGTCTCAGGACTTAAACACAATTTGCTGAGTGTTAGTCAAATATGTGACAAAGGTTTCCATGTGGATTTCTTTGAAGAACACTGTGAAGTTGTAAGCAAATCTACAGGCAAAGTTATTCTGAAAGGATACAGGCATGGTAACATTTATAAAGCCAAGCTTTCAATAAGTACTAATGGTTCTACAATCTGTCTGTTAAGTAGAGCATCAATTGAAGAAAGCTGGAATTGGAACAAGAAACTCTCTCATTTAAATTTCAACAATATAAATGAACTAGTCAAGAAAGATCTTGTGAGGGGACTGCCAAAATCAGTATTTGCTCCTGATGGCCTTTGTGATTCATGTCATAAGGCAAAACAAAGAAAATCTTCATTCAAGAGCAAGACTGAATCTTCAATTCTTGAGCCTTATCACCTACTATATGTTGATCTATTTGGTCCAGTGAATGTCATGTCTATTGCAAAGAAGAAATATGCTATGGTCATAGTGGATGAGTTCACCAGATACACATGGGTGTATTACTTGCACATTAAAAGTGAAACTGCATCTATCTTGATTGATCATGTCAAACATCTGGATAAATTGGTCAAAGACTTTGTGAAAATTATAAGAAGTGATAATGGCACTGAGTTCAAGAATTTGATTATGGAAGAGTTCTGCAAATACCATGGAATAAAGCATGAATTCTCTGCTACTGGAACTCCACAGCAAAATGGAATTGTTGAAAGAAAGAATAGAACTCTTATGAAGCTGCACGAACTACGCTTGATGAAGTAAAGTTACCAACCTATTTTTGGGCTGAAGCTATGCAGACTTCTTGTTTTAATCAGAATGCAACACTTATCAACAAGCATGGAAAGACACCATATGAGATGGTGAAGAAAAAGAAGCCAAATCTGAAGTATTTTCATGTATTTGGATTCAAGTGTTTTGTTCTTAAGACTCATCCTGAATAGCTATCCAAATTTGATCTAAAACCCGATGAAGGAATTTTTGTTGGATATCCACTTTCCACAAAAGCCTTCAGAGTCTACAATTTAAGAACAAGGGTTGTCATGGAATATATCAATGTCTCTTTTGATGATAAGAAGATTACTCGACTTGAAGATTTCAATGATCATGATCAGCTGAGATTCGAAAATAAAGTTTTAAATTCTGATTCTGTAAATCCTGACAGTCTAAATCCTGATACTTCAAACTCTGATGGATTAAACTCTGATGTTATTGAAACTGTGGTGACTACGCCAAAGGAAAATTCATCTGTGCAGGGGGAGCATACTGAAGATCTAACCACATCTCAAGAAGCATCAGAATCTACAACAGGCTCTTCAAGTTCTGATTCGTCAAGTTCTGATGGGCCAAGTTCTGATAATTCTGGAAACTCATATTCTGATATTTTTAGAAACTCAAATTCTGAAGGATCCAACTCAGAGGGCATAATTTCAGGGGGAGCATCAGAAAATGTTGATGGAGACAACATGGATCATGGGGGAGCATCCAGTTCTAGAGATAACCTTCCACCTGCAAGGCAGTGGATTAAAGCATATACACCTGACTTAATTGTTGGAAATCCTGCTGCAGGTGTCAGAACTAGAACAGCTACATCAAATGAATGTCTCTATCATTCTTTTCTTTCACAGACTGAACCAAGGAAAGTGGAAGAAGCTCTTCAAGATGCTGATTGGGTGCAAGCAATGCAGGAAGAGTTAAATGAATTTGAAAGAAATAAAGTCTGGACCCTAGTGCCAAGACCAAAGAACAGATCTTTTATTGGTATAAAGTGGGTGTTCAGAAACAAAACTGATAGTGATGGAATAATTACAAGGAATAAAGCAAGGCTGGTTGCAAAAGAATACTCTCAATAGGAGGGAATTGATTATGATGAAACATTTGCACCAGTTGCTAGATTGGAAGCTATAAGGATATTTTTGGCTTATGCTGCACACAAAAAGTTTACAGTCTTTCAAATGGATGTGAAAAGTGCTTTTCTTAATGGAGAATTGGAAGAGGAAGTATATGTTGAACAACCTCCAGGATTTGTAGATCCCAAATTTCCTAATCATGTCTACAGGCTTGATAAAGCATTTTATGGCCTTAAGCAAGCTCCAAGAGCATGGTATGAGACATTAGCTCAGTTTCTTCTGGAAAGTGGATTTAACAGAGGGACAATTGATAAAACTTTATCTATCTCAACCATGGAAAGGACTTACTTTTGGTGCAGATTTATGTTGATGATATCATTTTTGGTTCTACAAATGACAAACTTTGTAAGAAGTTTGCCAAGCTGATGCAGTCAAGATATCAAATGAGTATGATGGGAGAACTTAGTAATTTTCTGGGCCTTCAAGTCAAGCAGAATCAAGAAGGAACTTTTATTTGTCAATCTAAGTACACCAGAAATTTGTTGAAGAAGTTTGGAATGCAAGATTGTTCAAGTACATCCACTCCTATGCCCACTGCAACAAAATTGGATAAGGATACTGGTACATCAATAGATATTACTGATTACAGAGGTATGATTGGCTCACTACTCTATCGAACTGCAAGAAGACCTGATATCATGTATGCTACCTGTCTTTGTACAAGATTTCAAGCAGATCTAAGAGAACCTCACTTAACAGCTGTGAAAAGAATTTTCAAGTACCTTAAGGGTATAGCTGATCTGGGATTGTGGTATCCTAGAGAATCAGACTTTAAGCTAATACGTTACTCAGATGCAGATTTTGCAGGATGCAAAATTGATAGGAAAAGCACAAGTGGAAGCTGCCAATTTCTTGGAGGCAGATTGGTTTCTTGGTTTAGCAAGAAATAAAAGTCAATTTCCACATCAACTGCAGAAGCAGAGTACATTGCTGCAGGAAGCTGTTGTGCACAGATTCTTTGGATGAAGAATCAGTTACTGGATTATGGGTTAACATATTCTAAAATCCCTATTTACTGTGATAATCAAAGTGCTATTGCTATGACAGATAATCCAGTTCAACACTCAATGACAAAGCACATCAGCTTTAGGTACCACTTCATAAGGGAACATGTGGATGAAGGTACAGTGGAATTGCATTTTGTTCCAACAGATCAACAACTAGCAGATATCTTCACAAAACCACTGTGTGAAGCTACTTTTACAAGATTGGTAAATGAACTTGAAATGGTTTTAGGTTCTTTCTCTCAATCTGCCTAGTTTATATTCTGATACATCAGACTTTATGATCAGTATTTACAGATATTACTATCTTTGTGTATTCTGTGCTTAAATTGAAATTTGCTTAAGTGCTGATTGTTGTCTGATGTGAATTTCTAAACTCTGATAGTGATATGGATGTTTCTGTGACTATTCAATCCAATGAGGATAATTATGCTAGATGCTGACCTAGTAGTCTTTAAATACTAAAGATCCCATGTTTGAAGTAATTGTTTATGTGGAAATCTTTTAACATAAGCAAATTCTGACATTGATCTTAGTTGAAGTTTACTTTGTGTATCTTATTACTAAGTGAAAAACTAGAATAGTGCTTCTTATCTGTTAAGTTCTGATGTTAGTAAATCTGATGGATGTACTAAGTGCTGATAAGCCTCACTTATCAAAAGAAAAAGAAAAGAAATAAAAAATCAGGTACTCCTTTGAGATCTAGAGTAAAAATGTGGAAGGGAAGACCCAAGTGCATTGCTGGTATTAAGTAATATGCATTAGAAAAGCAAAATAAAATTTTCTTGGTGACTTTTCACATTCTCTGAATACTAGAGAAATACTCTGATAACAGCATAAATTCCGATAAGCAGTCGTGACACACTTACACTGAGAAGCCACTGTAAAAAGGAATTTTAAAAGATGCATAAAATGAGCACAAAACTGTTCAGGTGGACTCATGCATGAACTTATTCTATAGTAGACTTCAGAATAGTGACATATTTTGAGCAAAGTTCTTAGTTATGCCTTATTTCTAAGATGTACTGAAGTGAATCAGACTTTACTATTTTTCTGATATTTAGCTTAATGCACACACATAAACTCCATATCAATGATGAAAATTACTGTGGTGATAAATGTTGTTTTAGATTAACAGTTTAAGTGTCAGTTGCATAAATTTTGAGGACAAGTTCTGATGGAAGTTCTGATGATTAAGTTCTGTTGAACCCATATCAGTATTTGTGTGAAGAATTACAGGAATAAACATTCACATTTCGAGTAAAGGAGCCATATTCTGATGACTTTTAAATTCTGATAATAAACATGTTCTGATACTGACGTGGCAGTATTTATTTACTTGGTTTATTTTTGGTCATTACTTGAACGGTCATATTTTTACAGAATATTGGTTTATATGAGATAAATCAGTCATAATCATTATGGGTTAGTGGTTAACATGTATGTCCTGAAAAACTGCATGTGCACAATAATTATTGCTTATTTTACGTGCCCATTAACTTCTGCTCTACCCGTTTATTGACTGTTCACATTGTGCCAGGTGTAAAGTGTATCCCATGCTCCAAAAATACAATTGTTGAGTGGAGAGAGTTTATATATGAGAGATAAAAGATTTTCTAATCTTTTACTTACTTTTCTATTCTAAATCTCTTTTACTTTCTCTCTCTCTCTCTCTTATTTTCTGAAGTTGTTTTTCTCTCAGGACTTTTCACAAACACTTTGCAAACATTCTCTTACTCACTTAATTTCTTACAGAGATGGCACCAAAAGACGTAATTTTCGATGGGGCTAAGTTTGTTCCTAATAACTTCTCCGCTATTCTTAGTAAGGCAGAAGCCCCATCAGAACTTCACTTTATTCAGGACTTTCTTACTAGTTCTGATATTGGGTACGCTTTGACCCAACCTGATGCCGTCTCTGGTACTCAAGTGCTGGAGTTCTGGAGAAGCGGAGTATATGATGATGGCGGTGCTCAAGGGTCCCCAAGTATTATTTTTTCATCAGGGGAGGATGAGCATGTCATGACATTGGCCACGGTTCGACAAGCACTGCAGCTGCCTGAGAACTTTATTTATTCTACTGTTGAGGAACCAGTTCTTCAAAACATGATGGCCAGTCTGGGGTATAAGAGGACATTGGCAAAGCTGGGTCAGTTGAAGAGATCTTACATACGGAGGGAATGGAGTTTCTTCTTTGACTGCATAACCAAGGCTTTTGCAAACAAATGTTCTAATTTCGATGCAATCCCCATATTCAGCCAACAAATCGGGTATGCTCTCATTAACCAAACTGATTTTGATTATGCAAGTATTGTCTTAGGTTTCATTGGGGATAGAATGATAGAAGACAGAAATACTATTTACTTTGCTATATTCTGTTAGCTTATTTATAGTTTTTGTTGTGATGATAAGCCCCAATCAGCTAGTGAATTAATTCCATCATTCAGACTAGCTAATAGAGCTTTTAATGACTTATTATCTACTGATAATAAGAAGGCTGTGTTAAGACCCCTCCAAGTTCCTTTATCTATCAAACAAGCCTTAATAACCTATGATCCAGTTAAATACACTGAACTATATCCTGATGTCCAACCATGAGAACCTCAACCATCAACACCTACCACATCTACACAACCACCTCAAACTTCTCAACCACAACCATCAGCACATCCAGTGAAGCCTTCATCTTCAAGACCAAATAGGACAAAGAATGTACCTCAGTCTCAACAGAAAAAAAGGAGAATTATTCTGAGAGATGAATCGGATTCTGAGGAACGGGTTCCTATTTCAAAACCTGTTGTTATAGAAGCTGAGAAGGTCTCTTCTCAGAAAGATACTATAACTGGGAATTCTAGGCCTCTCAAAAGGCTTAGAAAGCTAAATCCTGATGATAAAGCTCCTATAGTGTCTCCACCCTTGAAGAAACTGAAAAAGCAAAGAGCTCACAGGGACACGGTTGAATCAGATTCAGAAGATGAGGAAGCAACTAAGAAAGGGGGTCAGGAATCTCTGATCCCAACAGAACCAATTGTTATTGAATCACTTCCTTCTGCACAACCAGAAACTGCTCAAGACAGAGTGCCTACACCTCCTGTGTCACCTATAATTGAACAAGTACATACTGATGACCCAAGTACAAGTGCTGAAATTGATATTCATAACTTGATTGTGCCTGAGGTTCTGTACTTGGAAGCTCCAGTAACTCAACTCACTCCACCAACAACACCAATTCAAGATGCTGATTTCAATGAAGATGTTCCAACTACACCAATTCTGAATTTGGATGATGAGAATTAGATTTTAGGTGGGCATCAAGATTTGGCTGTTGATCAGAACTTAGATGTGGCGCCCTCCAAACCCGGGTCAGAAGTTTGGGGTCCACACACATACACCTTATTTATAACCTGCTTATAATAATAATAATAAAGATAATAATAATATGCAGTGACCCTACTTATCAACTACCACGGATCGCAACAGGTTAAAGTATGCACACAAGCCAACCACACTTACTTATATTACAAACCGTTCAAATCCCAACTATCCAACTCAGAACTGAGTATTAAACATTATTACAAACCTTTTATAAACTTAAATTATTCCAAAAGAAGCCTACTAGCCCAACTCGATCAACCTGAACCCCTAGCTCTCGCGCTGGACTGGGGATCCTCGGTATCAACCGGTTCCTTTTTAACTGCAAAGAACATAAACAACATCGCACAAATGAGCTAACTAGCTCAGCAAGTCACAATGACAAAACTGAGAATAATGATCATCAGGTAAATATGGTTATGATATCAAGTGAACAATGGATTATGATTTAGAATTGGATATTATATTTTCATTTTAAAAACCAAGGTTAGGCTGCTGATCAGTCACGCACTAACCCCGAGCAAAGCACACAACACTGCTCTAACAACTGGATCCAAGGCACACATTAGCCTAACTTGACCATTATATGGTCTGACCACGAATCTGGTCCATAATTTTATAAAAACAATCCAATTCTACCATAATAACAGAATACGCAGTAATAAACCATGAACATGATCATTAACAACATTGGACGTTCAATAATGAAAATGGTTTCAATCTGTATAAGGATCAATATGGCATTTCCAAAGCTTGGCTGTTAGGTAGTAAAAGAATTGGATAACAAAGGAATCAACATTCCAGGGTTCCAAGGATTTGGTCTTTCAAAGCATAAGATACAATGGTTTGAATGTGTAAGCAATTTGGTTCAGTGTTTAATATTTAGTTTGTATGTATTTGTGGAGTAGTATCGTATATTTGAGGTTCGTATTTGGGTATACAACAATCAATGGTCTAGAAAGAATCAGGTTTACAGCTCAAGATCAATAACTGGAATCAAGGTTTAGGGTTCAGTGCTTCAAAGCACTTACAATGTAAAACAACAATATCAATCAATACAATATCTCGAGAAAGTTCAGAATACTTGCCTGGTACTAGCTTACTACATTGCACTTGCACTCAATCACCACTGTCTTACTCCTTGACTATTTGTTTCCCTTTCCTACGCCTTGCCTCTTCTGCTCATATATCATAAGCATCTATCAATATTTAACTCATACGATTCTATTCGACACATACTTCTATCTACCCTTCGTTTCACCCAAATCTGTTTAACGGATTGAAAGTTATGCAATAAATAAGTAAACATCGAATATATAGACCGACAGTTAACCAACAAGTTACATATAACACATAACACGTCACACGATCAATAATATATCATTTATAAAGAAGTCTCGGGTCATAAACAAGCTTTCGGGTACTAAAAATGATTTTTAAAACCTTTTTTCAAAATTAAAACGGGTCTTTGGATCAATTTTGGAGAAACAAACAGGGTTCGGTTGGCCAATTCTAGCTTCGAAACAATTTTGTAATAATTATCGAGCCTTGAAAACAATTTTAGATAATATTTTAAAGCTCGAAACTATTTTTCGGAATTTTTAAATCATTTTTAAATAATTAAATCTAATTAAATAATTAATTAAAATCAATTAATAATTAATTAAGTCAATTAATCAATTAATTTCCGAATTAATTGACCAATTAATCAATTAAAAATTAACTGAAATTAATTAACTAATTAATTCAGATTTATTTTTGAATTAAAAATAATTTTTGGAATTAAAATAATAATTTTTAGAATTTTCAGAAATTAAAAACGAATTTTTATAATAAAAATAAATAGGAAATATTATTTTTGAATATTTTTAAAACAGGAATCCTAAATTTGCAAACTATGGAAACTTCAGGGACCAAACTGCATCGTCCCCAAATGTCCAGGTACCAAACTGTAATTTTAAAACCCCCGTCGCAGGGAAATACAGGGGTGGCCGGAGAACACGATTCCGGCACTCTCACCTCACCACAAGCTCCAGATCACATCTACAGACAATCAGGAACTTATTCATGCAATCAAATCATTCAAATAACCCCAGACTTGGCAGGAAATTGGTCAAGAAGCTCGCCGGTTTTCGGCGAACTTCGGAAATTTTCAAAACACAACTCCCTTCGATTCAGACATCCTCTGTTAACGAGCTATATACCAATCGATTGAAAATTTCATAAGGAACATAATCCACTATAAATCAACAGTTAATAACCCCTAAATCAAAAAGCCCCAAATTTCAATTGAAAATATTCATACGGGTTATAAACCCTAATTTTAAAATTCGAGAATTAAACCCACTTTTGAGCATGTTATTGAACTCCAAATTAGACGTATGACATATGAAAATCATCAGGAAAACAATTTCTACAACATGCAAGCATCAAATCATACAAACAATCATCCGAACAAAAATTCATATTTTTAATAAAAATAATTCGAAAATAAATAAATTTTCAGAAAATAAACCTTGATTTCTGCAGTGATTTGGAACACAGAATCTGATAGAACACCTCAAGACCTTTGGATTGAGTACTCGAGTTTGAAAACAGAGATCAATAACACCTTCGTTTTGTTGTTTGATTCTTGGAAGATTATATGAATATAAGGTTTTTCTCTGGAAAATTATATAATTAACTGTCTGCAAATGATTTTGATACGAAATAAAATACGGTAAAGGCTATTTATAATTACGGAAAATTAGTATCCCGTTGGATCATTCCGGATATAAATAGGTATGTTTATTTATAAAAACTGGTCCAAACGGTATCGGTTTTCGGGACAGTTATCCAGATATGTACAATTTGTACTGCGATCTTGGTCTCAGCGCCTGGTTACACGTACTACGAGGTGATAATTGGGATAGTTTAATAAAAAGCTCCCGTTTATCGAAGATACGAGTTTTATTGATTTACCAAAACGAATATTGTATCGAAAATATTGCGTCGGGACCCGCGCAGGACAAACCGTACGCCGGATCGAAAAAGTCGAAACATGGAATATGCTCGGAATATTACAATTAGGTTAGGAAGGAGTTCTCGGAAGAGTTTCGGGTTCCAAAAATGTAACAACGGATGACGTCGGTTGGTTCCCGTTTTTATAAAATAGATTTTAAATACCCGGAAAAAGATTTTATAAATTTCATATTATCCTTATAAATTCATAAATCAACATAAAAATAATTATAAAGATATGACAATTATCTATATTTTATTTTGGACATATAAAAATTAAATTACTCAATTAATAATATTTTTAAACATCCAAACACACTTAACAATTAATTCACAGAATAGATACTGAACACATATATTAATTATTTATTAGCAAAAATAATTACACGATATATCCCGGATATTACATTAGATGCAGATCAGAATTTAGAGGATGATGTTGAAGCCTCTATTGCCTCACATACTGCTATTCTATCAGAGGATGCTGATACTGCCGGATCTATAAGTTCTGATGCTGATAATGCTGAAACTACTGGTGAAGCTGCTACTAATCTAGATGCTGATGCAGCTGGACCATCAGGACATGTACCTCAATAAACAGTTAATAAAGCTGATCTAATCAAGAAGTTTGTTAGAGAGGAAGCACCAGTACCTTGGACTGAAACTCCTAGAGGAAAGGAGTGGACTAAGGAATGGAACATAGTTAGTTTTGTTCCTTCTAAAAAGATTCTTGCTGAGCATCTGGCAAAAGCTGATGAAATGATGATTTCAAGGCACAGCTGAGAGTTACTGCATTGAGTACTAGGCACCTTCAAGGTCAATACTCAACAACTCATGCCAAGGTGAATAAAATTCAAGAAACCTTAATCCAGCAAGATATGAATGTGAAACTTGAAAAGAACAGATTTTTCAAGCCTGCCTTTGACAGAATTTCCTACATTGAGAAAACTCAGGAGAAGCAACAAACTCAGATTGATGAAATTCTAAAGAATCAAGCTTCTCATCAAACTCAACTCAATGAGATCCAATCCTCAGTGGAATTGCTTGTCTCTCTTCTTTTACCTGTTGATGCCAAAAAGGGGGAGAAAGTGATTAAGTCCAAATCCAAATCTATTCAGACACTGAAGGGAAAGGATGATGGAAATGATGACCAGGGAAACTCTGATAAGGGTAGAGGTCAAGGTCAAGGCAAAGGATTTTCATGAAGTAAAGCTAGAATTACAAGTCAAGGAACAAGTTCTGATACTGGGAGAAGAATAAGTTATGATACTGGTAAAAGGATAAGTTCTGGTGAACATCTGGAACTTAATGAAGAAATTTCAAAGAAGTTATTTCTTAATGAAAATCCAGGAATGGACTTTGAGAGTCTAAAGGAAGAAGAAGCTAGACTCAAAGCAGAAAGTGTCAAGACAAAATCTAAAGCTTCTGTTCTTGAAAAGAAACTTCCAAAGCTTAAGGGTATTGTGATAAAAGAAAGAACAAATTCTAAGGCAACCAAAGCTAAATCACAAGTGGAAGTAGATCCAAGGTCCAAGGCAAAGAAAAAGTTGATGAACCAGTAAAGGTTTATATGCTAGTCATGGATGAAGAAATAATTGATGAAGAAGATGCTAGTCTTACTCTGATGCAAAAGAATATTTCTCAAACAACCTCTGACATGGCTCATGTTGTTCAGAGTCAAGACTTAGTAAGTTTTGATATGACAGTGAAGCAAGCAACCTCTGACATAGCTCAAGTTGACTTGATATCAGAAGTTAAGGAAAAGGAAACCTTTGACATTGCTCATGTTAAACCTTCAAAGATACTCCTACTAGGATTCACCAAAGCTCAACAGACTCAACCTTTGAAGACTACATCAAGTGGTTTTGAAGCAAGAGTTGTTAAGGAAAGGAAACAAGAGATAAATCTGGATTGGGTAGTTCTGATGAAAGAAGAGTACACAACACTACCAATGATCCAACTTCCTTAAGTGAACCAGGAGTAGGAGCAACTCCTGAAAGATTGAATCAACTTGAATCTGTACAAATGGTTTACCATTCTGTTTTGAAAGAACATATCTTGTTATATTTTATGACAGATGGAGAGGTATTCCATATCAGGCAGAATGCTATTCCACTGAAGTATTTTGAAGAACTGGAACAAGTTCTATTCCTACTTCAAGTGAAAACTAGATTAACAGATGGTGTTGCAGGTTATTTAAAGTCACAAATTTAAAGACAGAAGAAGCTTTACTCTGTAAAGTCTGATAGCCCATACTGTCCCAAGTACAGAGATCACAAAGGTGATATTGTTGAAATGAAGCCTAACATTGCTAAGATCATAACTACTTTTCTGGGTTATAAGGTTGTGGAATTCAATCTAGAGTCTGACAAGGCATATCTGATCAGACTTGATCAGGATATAAGGAAAGCTAAGATAAATGATCTCAGAGCAACTATTTTTCAAACTGGTGAAGATACAGCTGAATTGAAAAATGCTAAAAGGAGGATGGTCAATGAACTTGAATATGCTGAGAGATGTATTTTAAAGAACTATCTCAGAACAACTCCTGACATCAAAGAGACCAGAAATTGAAGCCAAGTCGAAGATCTACAACTGCTTCACTTCTGAAGTGTATACAGTCTGAAGCTGAAATCAGATCTTAAGGATGGTAAAGCTGAAAGGACTATAAGTTGTAGTTATCTAGTCAAATTCTCATGCATTTGTACTTAATGTTTTTGACATCATCAAATATATGTTAAACTTGTATATTATGATAATTTACAAGTTGGGGGAGATTGTTAGATATATTTGTGATGTCATGTCTAATATGATTTGTGTTTAGTTTTCAGATCTTACTTAAACATGACAAATCATTACTTAACTGAAAATCAGTACTTATACTGAAGTCAGAACTTAAGATATCAGAACTTAAGTTGTCAGAACTTAAGTTATCAGGAGATATTTATCAGGAGATAACATCAGGACTTAAAGGAGACTTTCAGATAAGGAAGGCGGCTGATTGAAAGGAAAGAAGATCAAGAAAAACATAAGAAGAGATATGCATGAAGATGGAATTCTATGAAGAATAGAATACTTGGAAGAAAAGATAACTGATTGATATATATTAGGAAGCAGAATTGTATTCGATATCAATTAAAAGTTTATCTTGTAACTGTGTAGTATATAAACACAGACATAGGGTTTAAACTATATGTGTTATCATTATCGAAAATATTATTCATTGTAACCCTAGTAGCTCTCGTAATAATTTGTGCATCACTGAGAGAGGACAATTCCATATTGTAACAGAGTTTATTGTGTTGAATAAAATCTGTTTTCTGTTACCTAAGTTCTTATATTCGATTTGATTGTAGTAAACACTGTATTCAACCCCCTTTTACAGTGTGTGTGACCTAACAGGTTAGAAGTGGATGGTTGACTTGTTGGGTTTGAAGAGGAGGGTAGGGACTCAATAGAACAACATGTGACAGATGTCACAGTTTGACTCACAGGTTGACCTGTGGTTATGACAGTTTGTTGTTCTCCACTTATGGTGGGAACCTTCATTAGAATTGGAGGGGAGTTGACTAGGTTACTGTCATGTACTCTAGCCTCAAACCCTTGTACTTCTCTCAAAGTACTGTCACTTGAATGTGATGTACTTGCCTCCCCCATAGCAGGATAATTGACAATTGAACTCCTAGCTTCAATTATGAGTGCAATCTCAGCTAGGGTTTTGAGGGGAGTTGTTCCTGCAAGAGGAACCTCCAATTGAATTGGAGAGGATTTAGATATCTCCGCCTCAGGAGTACTACCCTCAAACCTTACAACCTGTGAAGGTTAAATTGCACATGAAGGTGCATTAGAAACTGTCACAGGATCTTCAGTAAAAACTGATGAAACTTCTATGTTTATGTTGGTGTCTTCAAGGTCTACCCCAGCATGTAGCCTCTCACCAACTAAATTTGGGTCTTGAGTGGTGAGCACAGTTTCTTGAACCATGTCACATGATGTTGGCAACACTTGAGAATTAGATTCAAATGTTTGATTAAACGAAGAAGAAATTTTAGAAATTAGATTTTAAATTTCAGAGTTGAGTGTTGGCAGTTCCCCCTTAATAGAATAGGGAGCTTCAAAAGATGTGCTCTCTTTGTGTGTGCCATCCTTATTTCTTCTTTCATGCACTTGAATTTATTCAAGTGTTAGTGCAGACTTTTTATATAATGCATTTGGGTGGATGCTTTGTTCAATAGAGACACCCTATTGAGAGAATGCCTCTAGAGTCTGCTTAATTCCATATTTTACAACTGCATCCTGTTGGGAGGGTGCAGAGATGTCTTGAGTGGTCAACTCAGTTTGTTTTTCCTTCTTTGGTTTTCTGACCATGTGAGACTCAGGTTTTGTATTATCCTCACCACACTCAGTAATTACTTTCAAGGGTACCTGCTTCCTCTTCTTTTTACTCACTTCAGCCTTTTGAAAGGATGAAGTGGTTGGTTTCCTAGCTTCTAGTGGTATAGAAGGAAAGGTCTCAGCTTGGGAAGGTCCTTATTGGTTGTCCTGTGTTTGTACTTCAACAAGGACAGGAGCCATTGATGCACTAGATTTATTATTAGACCTCAGGTCAGACATAGGGTAAGGGTAAGTCCTGAATCTCTCCATCATAAATGGAGTGATTTTAAGACTTACAGGTACCTTATTTTTAGTAATAAGTGAACCAAATAGAACTTTAGACACTTGCTTACAGTTGCATATTTGTGTTCTATCTATACCTTTTAGCATTGTGAATGTCATGCACTTTATGATTTAAAGCAGACATTATAAATCTAAGAAGAAAAATCTCTTTACCTCTTGATGTCCAAGGAATGGTTAGCCTGGTGCTTAGCTCCTCCATGTTGAGATGACCTAAATTGAGGTATCTGTTGTGGGCCATTGAGAACACCAGCTTCTGGACAGCACTAGAAATATTGTCATACCCTGTCTTTTTGCAAGTGAAGGCCCTCACAATAGAATCAAACAAAAAGGACCATTACATCCTTAGGTACTTCTTGTTCAAGCTGGCCATGTTGATTCTTTCACTATAGTTACTGAAGTTCATGAACTCAGCTAGCTCATCCTGAGTTGGAACCTCCACCAAATTTTCAGTCGGGATGCCCAAAGCTACATTGACATCATCTTCAGAAAATTCCACTTGTTGGCCTCTAATGGAACAGTTAATCACAATAGATACAGCCTGATTTTATTATACCACAGTCCTCACCATAGCTATGTTCCAAAAATCCCTGAGAACATCCAAGTACAGCATTGGATTTGCCATTAGAGCACCTGCAAAGTAAGTTTCAGAAAGAAACTTCACAAAACTCTTGAAACTGTCAGGAGCTTGATTTGCATTAGTAAAAGCAAGATAATTGGTGCCCTCATTTGGAATGAAAGGTGTAACTGTGTTTGATGCCATTGGAATAGTTTGAATTAGAGTGGGTAAGAAAAATTAGAGAGAAAGAGCTTAAAATAAAAGAAAACGGTTTGGATTTGGAAAAATTAGGTCAATTAGAGATCTAGAAGGCGTAAAGAGGTGTATGTTGAAATGTCTGAGTATTTATAGTAAAAGTGAATGACTTATCGAGAACTAAAAATAGACGTTTGGAATTTGCTTATCGAGAATTCATATTGAGAGAATAGATACATATCGATATGTCATTTTCCTGACTCTTATCGAGAACTAGAAAATGACTTGTCGAGATGTCAAATAAATACCCAGTTTGTCCTGAATGGACTGAATTGTTTCCAATTTTTATTTGAATAAATCAAAATAAAACCAGAATAATTTTATCAAAAGTATTTTACCAAAATAATTTATTAAATTAAATTATCTCAGTTCTAAGTTGTAGATAAGTCTGAAAATTATAATTGTAGAGAACTCTGTGAGTTAACACTTATAGAGAACTCTACAATGACTAATCGATAAGTCATAATAAATCTTGTCGATAAGTCCTTCGAGAAGTCAGAAAAATGACTTATGGAGAACTCACTAGAGAAGTCTTAAAATGGCTTGTCGAGAAGTCAATTAGACTTCTCGAGAACTCAGTTCTCTATTTACTTTTGATCTTTTTGATTCTTCCTTGTGCTAATTTTATACATTCAAACTGTAAATCAACATTTAGACAGTTTTCTTAGAATTGAAAAATTCCAAGGTAAATTTTGAATTTTGAAAAATAAATATACAGAGATTTCTGAAATATTTATAACTCATATTTCAGTTAATTTTTAATTAAATAAAACTAATTTTGATTTATTAGAAATCAATCTGCTGCAAAACATTAGCTGAGTTCTTGCCTTTAGGATGAAGAATTTAGCATTCCAATTTCATTTACAAGTCTAGTGAAAGTTGCTTCATCCAAAGGTTTAGTAAAAATGTCAACTTTGTTGGAACAAAAATAAGCTCAGTGGTACCATTTCCAACATGTTCTCTAATAAAATGCTACCTTACATCAATGTGCTTTGTTCTGGAGTGATTAATTGGATTAGCCATAATAGATATAGCACTAGTATTCTCACACATAATTGGAATTTTGTGTAATACTAGGCCATAATCCATTAGCTAATTTCTAATTCAAAGCACTTGAGCACAACAACTTCTAGCAGCAATGTATTCAGCCTCAGCAGTGGAAGTTGACACAGGTTGTTGTATCTTGCTATACCAGGATACAAGTCTTTGTCCAATAAACTGACAACTTCCACTAGTACTCTTTATGCCAACCCTGCATCCAGGAAAATCTGCATCTATGTATCCAACAGCTTCAAAACCTGTTCCCTTAGGATACATAATCCCAAGTTTGGAGTCCTCTTTAGGTATCTGAAATTTCTCTTCACACCCATCAAATGTGATTCATTTGAATTGGCTTGAAATCTTATACACAGATATGTTGTAAACATAATGTCTGGTCTACTAGTAGTTAAATACAGCAAAGATCCAATCATTCCTCTGTAACCTGAAATATTTACAATTTCTATTTCTTATCTTCATCCAACTTAGTAGCTGTAGACATAGGTGTAGATGCAAGTGAACAATGTTGTGCAAGACATGCCTGTACTTTAACAGGACTAAGTCAAATTGACAACCCTAAGTAAGTTATATTGTAATCTTAGTTTGTATTTTGTACTTGTAACATTTAAAGTCTATAAAAATGTCAAAGGAGCATACTGGAGTCTATTTCTTTAAACAGTATCAACCTTAAGAATTCTATCTAGAAGAAGATCAAGAAGATCCTGCCTCAGAAGAATTATGAAGAAGCTTGGAGCTGAATAAATCTGTTTTGAGAAAAATGTTCTAAGTTAAGGTCTCTATAAGTCACAAATTTAGTGTTATAGAGAAGTCATTCGAGAACTCCAAATGACTTATCGAGAACTTAGGAAAGCTACTAGAAAACTCAGAGATATCGACAAGCCAAGTTGAAGACATGAAGATTGGAGATATTGACAAGTCATTTCTTCACTAGAGAACTCAGAGTTATCGATAAGTCAAAATTCACTAGAGAAGTCAGAGATACCGACAAGACAAAATTCACTAGAGAACTCTGAGTTATCGACAAGCCAATAAGGCACTAGAGAACTCAGAGTTATCGATAAGTCAAAGTGAAGATATGAAGATTAGATCACGATAAGCCAAATTCTCTTATAGAGAACTCAGAGACTTCTACAAGTCAAATTTACTATGGAGTATTACAGATCTGGATAAGCTAATATACTTATTGAGATGTCAAGTTCTCTATAGACCAAACTGGAGATCTCGAGGTAAAATCTCAAAGTACAATTTACAGACCAGTTCAATATCCAAAATTAACAATCAACAAACAATCCAACCAGCTGGATTGACAAGTCTACAAAAAGTAGCTTGAAGAGTGTGCAAGATCAAGGGTGAAGATTAACTGATAAAGAAAGATCAAAGTTAACACATTATGCAAAGATATGCTACGCCAGAAATGGATGATATACTTTTCCTAAAATGAAAATGATTAGTGACAGTTTACTAAAGTAAAAAGCATGTCTTATTATACACTGTGTAAACCAGAAGTTAACTGAGTTATAAAGTTAACACTGGTCCTTTGTTAGATGTAACAATTTAGATCAGGAACTCTTATATTCTCTCAAGAAAGAAGCTAAGCTCTTTATCAATAAAGAACCTAGAAATTTTGTAGAAAAACATTCTTAATTTTAATATAAAATTAAGTGAGTTTTGAAAGATCTGTGTTCTTTATTATTGCATGTTTAATTTCTGCATGAACACATTTCACTACAACATTTGATTTACTTTGTTCACAACCAAAATAGTTCAAGAAAAGCATTAAAATACAAAAACACATTTACCCCCCCCCCTATGTGTGTAATTTATTACCTAACAAGTGGTATCAGAGCAAAATCTGAAAGTAAACAGATTCAAGATCTTGGAAGAATGAATACACAGAAAATCAGTAGCATCAAAATTCCTACTTTTGAAAAAGCTAACTACACTCTTTGGATAAAGAAAATGTTGTTGTTTATCAGGATGGCCAATCCACTCTACATTCAGATTCTCAAAAATGGGTCATTCACTCATATGGTTAGAGTTGAGGAATCTACAAATGGTGATATGGTTATTCCAGCTCATTATGATCCAAAAGACCCTTATGAGTACTCTGAGCCTGAGAAAGAAAAAGTCTCCCTGGATAGTGGTTTGCAGCTGATATTAATAGAGTCACTTGACAATGTAATATACAATAACATTGTCAATTGTGACACTGCGAAGCAAATCTGGGAAAAGATTGAAATACTCTGTGAGGGAACTGAGGAAGTTAGATCTAATCAAAGAATGATACTGATTTCACAATATGAGGGTTTCATGGCCAAGCCAAAAGAAAGTATCACTGATGTGTTTAAAAGGTTTAATAAGCCGATAAATGACTTGCAGCTCCATGACAAATACTATGAAGCTGAAGAAGTGAATCTGAAATTTTTGCTTCCACTTCCTGACCACTTGGAACAGAAAATCTCTGCAATCAGAGAAGGGAGAGATCTAAGTAGAATAACACTGGTAGTTCTTTATGGAATCTTAAAAACATATGAATTAGAAATGATTCAAAGGAAGTCACTAAGAGTTGGTTAAGGGCATGTTGTAGATGGTTCAAGTGCTCTAATTGTCAATGAAAGCCAGACCTCCAAGGATGAGCCAAGATCCCAAACTCCAGTTGCCTCAACAAGTGGGCAAATAACAAATGATTCACAAGAACAAGTCATTCTGGAATTGGAAGAAGATGAGTTCTACACCTTGGATGAACTTGATGAGCTTGATCAGTCAATGGCCTATCTCGCAAGAAAGTTCTCTAACATTAGAGTAAAGAAGCCAAGATTCTTCAAGGGTAAAGGACAATCATTTAACAAAGATAGTAGCTGGAAAGGAAAAGGGAAGTACACATCTGATAGCAAAAATGGTTCCAAAATTGGATCTGTTGACAGATCAAAGATAAGGTGCTTCAATTGTGATGAACTAGGTCATTTTGCTACAGAATGCAGGAAACCCAAGAATGCAAAGAAAGATAAAGCTTATCTTGAACTGGAAGCAAAGTATGAAGCTCTTCTGAAGAAACAGTAAAGCAAAGCTTATATTGCAGAGGGAAAAAGTTGGGATGATTCTGATAATGATGAAGATGGGGAAGTTGGAAATTATGCACTAATGGTCTTGGAGAAATGAGAGTCATCCTCATCAAAATCACAGGTACCAACTCTCACTACCATTGATTTAAATGTGAGTCAATATAAGGAAATTGTAGAGAAGATGAGCACAGAAATGTTTCACATACATATAAGTATGGTTGCTGCTAATGAAGAAGTTAGAAGACTGATAAAGATAAATGAGAAGCTTGAAAGTGAGAAACAAGAAGCTAAATTGTTGTTGGTAGAGCTTGAAGCTGTAAGACAAGAAAATGCATATCTGAAGAACAAGATCAAGTGTGCAAGTGAAATTGAAGCAGTGCTAAGGGAAAAGCTAGAAAAGAATGAAGTTAAATTAAAGTCCTTAAAGAATGCATCTTAGTTAATTGGACAATACCATGAGAAAACCAAGCCATGTGCAAATATTGCTATTGGTCTTGATTATGATGCCTTGAACAGCAAAAAGAAAAATATAGGTGACAAAGGGAAAGCAACATAAAATGAAAATGTTCCAACAATCCTGAAAAAGGTTGATTCACCTATGTTCAAGGCATGTCAACTTAACTTTAGTGAAGAAGAGTTGATTATCAAACAAGAAATTGCCGATGAAGACAATGAGAAGAAAGATGCAAAAGCAACTCAATCTTTCAAAGCTGAAGAGAAGCTCATGAATAATCAAGGTTCCAAGACACCTGCCGAAGAAATCAAAACTAAAGATGCAAGAAAGAAAAATAAAAATAGAAATGGGAAAATAGGGATAAACAAAAGCAATAATTTTGCTTATGTTGTAGATGCTCCAAGAAAGAAATGTGAAAAATGTAGTTCTCTGAATCACCTAACTCACCTTTGTAAAAAGGTTGTTAGCAAGCTAGCTGAAGGAGCCTGTAAATATAATGAAGCAGATGCAAATGATCCCTACTCATTATGTGACAATTTTGATTGCAACTTTTGCAAATTGAAAGTGATGAAAAGTTGTCACAAACTGAGAGTAGACCTTAAAGAAACAAAAATTGGATCTACAGCAGATAGGGAAAATGCACAAAAGTCATTGAATTCTATTTTATCTAAAATAACTCATTCTACTTCTGCTAAATCAGTTAACAAGAAGAAATTTCCCAACACTGCTTGGGTTGCTAAACACACTTAATACTCATTATGTGCATGGCAAAATAAAGAAGGTCATATGGATCATTGATAGTGGGTGTTCCAGACATATGACAGGTGATAAGGCCCTGTTATCACAGTTTCAGGAGAAGGCTGGCCCTTTGGTGATCATTGGACACAACGGCAAAGGATTCACAATAGGATATGGCAAGATTGTTTCTAGAAATGTTGTCATTGATGATGTAGCACTGGTAGCTGGTCTTGAAGTGAATCTTCTCAGTGTTAGCCAATTTGTAGTCAAAGGTTTTAAAGTCTTATTCAACAAAAAAGAAGGCACTTTTATCAGCAAGAAAACTAGTAAAGTTACTCTGAAAGGAGCAAGAAAAGGAAGCTTGTTTGTTGCAGACTTGGACTCAACAAATAAGGATGGTATTTGTTGCTTCTACACCAAGGCATCAGAAGAACAAAGCAAACTATGGCATAAAAGATTGTCTCACTTGAATTTCAAAGCAATGAACACCTTGGTCAAAAAGGAGTTAGTAAGAGACATGCCTAATCTGGAGTTTGCTCAAGTTGAAGTTTGTGAAGCTTGTCAGAAAGAAAAAATGAAAAGATCAAGTCACAAGTCAAAAATTGTGAATTTTATAAGTGCATCATTGCAACTTATTCACATGGACTTGTTTGGACCAGTAAATATCTTGTCAATTTCAAGGAACAAATATGCACTTCTGATGGTGGATGATTTCTCAAGATACACTGGGGTAGAGTTCATGCACTCTAAGGATGAGACTCCACACATCGTAATTGAGCACATTATGAAGATAAAGAAACAGGCTGAAGATCATAATTATGTGAAGAGACTGAGAAGTGATAATGGAACAGAATTCAGGAATGCAACATTGACTGAATTCTGCAAAAACAAAGGCATTGTACAAGAATTTTCAGCTGCTAGAACACCTCAACAAAATGGAGTAGTTGAGAGAGAGAACAGAACATTAGTTGAAGCTGCTAGAACAATGTTGCAAGATGCCAAGTTGCCAAGAAGTTTCTGGGAAGAGGCTGTTAACACTGCATGTTACACTCAGAACAGATATCTCATTAACAAGGCACATGAAAAATCACCATACTCAATCATGTCTAACAGAAAGCCTACTGTAAAGCATCTTCATATGTTTGGAAGCAAGTGTAACATTTTGAAAGACAACTCTGAATATGTGGGAAAATTTGTATCAAAAGTTTTTGAAGCAATTTTTTCTGGGATATTGATTGGAGAGAACTACCTACAAGGTCTATGTGATAGATCAAAAGAAGATTATGGAAAGCACAGATGTGACTTTTGATGATGATAAATGTCCAGGATTGGAATGTCTTGATGAAAATGAAGTTGAAGCCCTTGCATTTGAAAACCTCAACATTGATGCACAACAGATGATAAATGAAGAAACTACTAAACAGGAAAATCATGGGAATGGAAGCTCATCTCAAACACCTAGATTTGATAGCACAAACTCAGGAGGGAAAGAGAAGAAGGATCTACCAGTCACACCAATAATAAGAAAAATGATGAAGGCACAAGTCAACAAACTCACACAAGAAAGTGGGATAGAAGTCACACTAGAGAAGTAGTTATTGGTGATCCTACTGCAGGTGTGAGAACTAAAAGTGCAACTGCTAATGAGTGCCTACATACATGCTTTCTATCTCAAGTAGAACCTAAGAAAACTGAAGAAGCTCTAATGGATCCTGATTAGATATCTTCCATATAGGAATAGCTGAATCAGTTTGAAAGAAACAAAGTTTGGGAGTTAGTTTCTGCACTAAAAAATAGAAGCATTATTGGAACAAAATGGGTGTTCAGGAACAAGATGGATGAAAATGGTATAGTTACCAGAAACAAGACAAGGTTGGGTGCAAAAGGTTACTCACAAGAAGAAGGAATTGATTATGATGATACTTTTACTCCAGTTGCAAGACTTGAAGCAATAAGAATTTTTCTAGCATTTGCTGCACATTCAAATCTTAAAGTGTATCAAATGGATATCAAGAGTGCCTTCATAAATGGTGAGTTAGAAGAAGAGGTTTATGTGCAACGGCCACCTGCCTTTGAAGATCTAGAACTTCCAAATTTTATGTACAAGTTACTCAAGGCTCTATATGGACTAAAGCAGGCACCTAGAGCTTGGTATGATACATTGTCAGAATTCCTACTGAAACATGGTTTTACTAGAGGTACTATAGACAAGACTCTCTTCTACAAGAAGCATGGTGAAGATATGATTTTAGTTCAGATCTATGTGGATGGCATTATCATTGGTTCTACAAATGAAAAGCTTTGTCAAAGTTTCTCCGAGCTTATGTAGTGTGAATATGAAATGAGTATGGTGGAGGAATTAAGTTACTTTCTTGGACTACAAGTCATTCAAAGAAGTGATGGAATCTTCATCAGCCAAACTAAGTATGTCAAGGACTTATTGAAAAAGTTTGGTATGGTTGATTGTTCACCTGCTTCTACACCTACGTCTATAGCAACAAAGTTGGATGAAGATAGACAAGGCAAGAGTGTAGATATTTCAAGCTATTCATTGCTTTACTTAACAGCAAGTAGACCAGACATCATGTTTGCGACATGTCTATGTGCAAGATTTCAAGCCAATCCAAAAGAATCACATTTGATTAGGGGAGAGCGTGGGCTGGTTCGGCTCGGTTTCCGGATAAAACCGGAACCGCAACCATAAATCTTTGGTTTTTAAAATCACAAACCGCAACCGCCGGTTCGTGTTCGGGTTCGGTTTCAGTTTAAAAATGTCGGTTCGGTTATAATCGGCTCGGTTTCGGTTCTAAAACCGGTAAATATAAATTTAACAATTCAATCTAATGTAAGTTATAAAATTATAGAATACAGATTAGCAATTCAACACATATTATAAATTCTGTGCAGTAACTTTTAATATCCTTATGTATAGTAGATTTCATAGATTCATATGAATATTTTGTAAGATGAAGAGTTTATGAAATATGTTACTCTTATTGGCAGCCTGGACAGTATATTAGAAAATGAAAAGACCTACTAGATAAGATTAGTTTACATGCTACCCAAGCAGTTCTAATGACATATTATACAAGTCAATTATATTTTTTTACTTGTTTCAGATTATAGATTTAATAAAATGATGACTAATGTTCTCTGGAAGCTAACCTCTACCATAAACTGGCTAATATTATGAGTGTAAAATCACTTACCTTGCCCAATAAACTATTATCCTTTCTTTCAAAATCCTCAAACTACAACATCTTGTTAAAAACTTTTGTACACACATAAAGACACAAGATACTGCATTCAAAACTATACAAACAGTAGTTATAAATTTTAAAAAATATCATAAATAATATACTAGAAATATATGTAAAACATAATATTTATTTATTAATATTAGTAACCGGTTCGGTTCAGTTTTTATCGGTTCGGTTGGAATGCATAACCGGAACCGGTCCATTTAAATCGGTTCGGTTTTTTGTTTTTCGATTTCGGTTTCGGCTCGATTTTTCACGGCTCGGTTTTCTACGATTTTATCCCGTTTCGGTTCGGTTTCGATTTTAAATCGGTTTTTTGCTCAGCCCTACATTTGATGGTTGTAAAGAGGATTTTCAGATACTTGAAGGGGAATCCAAACTTGGGATTATGGTATCCTAAGGGAACTAGTTTTGAAGTTGTTGGCTACACAGATGCAGATTTTGCTGGATACAGGGTTAACAGAAAGAGTACTAGTGGAAGCTCTCAATTTCTTGGACAAACTTGTATCCTGGTATAGCAAGAAATAACAATATGTATCAACTTCTACGGTAGAGGCTGAATACATAGCTGCAGGAAGTTGTTGGGCTCAAGTGCCTTGGATTAGAAATCAACTAATGGATTATGGCCTAGTGTTACAAAAAAATTCCTATAATGTGTGACAATACTAGTGCTATATCTATATTAGCAAATCCAGTTAATCATTCTAGAACAAAGCACATTGATGTAAGGTACCATTTTATTAGAGAACATGCTACAAATGGTACCATTGAGCTCATTTTTGTTCCAACAGAAAAACAATTAGCTGACATTTTTATTAAACCTTTGGAAGAAGTAACTTTCACTAGACTTGTAGGTGAAATTGGAATGCTTAACTCTTCATGCTAATGCAAGAACTCAGCTAATGTGTTGCGGCATATTAACTTCTAGTAAATCAAAATTAATTTGATTTAATTGCAAATTAACTGAAATATGAATTATATATATTTCAGAAATCTCTGCATATTTATTTTTTTAAACAAAAATTTTAGCTTGGAATTTTTCAAATTCTAAGTAAACTGCGCAGTTGTTAATTTACATCTTTAATATGTAAAATTAACACAAGGCAGAATTAAGTTGATCAAAAGTATATAGAGAACTGAGTTTTCGATAAGTCTAACTGACTTATCGACAAGTCATTTTAAGACTTCTCGAGTGAGTCCTCGATAAGTAAATTCACTAACTTCTCGAGTGACTTCTCGATAAGCTTTATTATGACTTATCGATAAGTCATTGTAGAGTTCTCTAGTAGTGTCAATTCACAGAATTCTCTACAAGTATAATTTTTAGACTTATCAATAACTTAGAACTGAAATAATTTAAGTTAATAAATTATTTTGGTAAAAAACTTTTGGAAAATTTATTCTAATTTTATTTTCAATTTATTCAAATAAAAGTTGGAATTAATTCAGTCCATTTCTGGACAAACTGGGTATTTATCAGATATCTCGATAAGTCAATTTTTAGTTCTCTATAAGAGTAATTTAAAATGACTTCTCGATATGTAATTTCATTCCTTAAAATGACTTCTCGATAGACTAATTCCAAACGTCTATTTCTGAGTTCTCGACAAGTCATTTTCTTTTACTATAAATACCCAGACATCTCGATATATATACATACTTACAACTTTCGAGATCTCAAGTGACCTAGCTTTTCAATACAAAACCGATTTCTCTCTCATTTTTACTCTTTTCTCACTAATTTTTCTTACCCATTCACACTTACCAATCAACAATGGCACTCAGTATTGTTAGAGCTACTATCCCAGAGAAAGGAACAAACTATCTAGCCTTTATTGATGCTAACCAAGCCCCTGATAGTTTCAAGGGGTTGTAAAATTTCTGTCTGAAATATGTTGCAGAAGCTTTAACTGTTAGCCTGGTGTCGTACTTGGATGTGCTGCATGAGTTTTGGACAAAAGTTGTGGTAAGGACTGTTATGAATGACAACTCTGTATCTCTGGTGGTAAATTGCTCAATTGGAGGCCAACAAATTGAGTTTAATGAGCAAGATGTGAACATGGCCTTTGGACTTCCAATTGCAAACTTAGTGGAGGTGCCCACTTCTGATGAACTAACTGAGTTTATGAACTTCATCAACTATGGTGCAAGAATCAACTTGTCAAGCCTGAACAGGACCAACTTAAGGAAGGAATGGTCCTTTGTGTTTGATTCTGTGGTGAGGGCATTCACATGCAGGAAGACAGGGTATGACAATATTTCAAGTATGGTGTAGAAGCTGATGTACTCAATAGCCTACAACAGATACTTGAATGTTGGTCTATTAATCCTGGAAGAACTTGCAACCAGGCTGATCATGCCCATGTCTGCTAGAGGTAAGGAAATTCTCTTTCCTAGATTCATTATGTCCACTTTAAATCATAAAGTAGTAGACAAACATTTGTTGAATGGTATAGATAGCACTAAAATAGGCAATTGTAAGCAAGTGTCCAAAATAATATTTGGTTCACTTACTACAAAGAACAAGGTAAATGTAAGTCTGAAAATCACTCCATTCATGTTGGAGAGGTTTAGGACTTACCCTTACCCAATGCCTGACATGAGATCCAATGCACAATCTAGCACAGCTATGATTCCTGAACCTGTGGAAGTACAAACACAGGAACACCCACAGGGATCTTCCCAAACTGAAACCATTTCTTCAAAACCATTAGTAGCTAGGAAACCAACCACCTCATCTTCTCAAAAGGATGAGGTGAGTAAAAGGAAGAGAAAGGAGGTAACCTTAACAGTTTTAACTGAGAGTGGTGATGATCAAACTGAAGCTGAGTCACCCTTGGTCAAAAGATCAAAGAAGAGTAAGAAATCTAAGCTGACCACTCAAGCCACCTCTGTATCCTCCCAACATGATACAGTTGTAAAAATGGGGACTAAACAGACTCTAGATACATCCTCTCAACAGGGTGTGTCTATTGAAAGAGAATTCACCCCAATACACCTTGTACAGAGTTTGCATAGCCTGCACCTGAAGCAATTCAAGTATATGGTAGGAGAAATAAGGATGGCACACACAGTGAGGGCACATCTTTGAAGCTCCCTCATCCATTCAGGGGGAGCTTCCAACACTCACATCTGAGCAACAATCTCTAATCTCATAAATTTCTCCTCTACCTACAGCACTTAAATCTAATCCTCAAGTGCAAGATAAATCAAGTGACTTGGTTCGAGAAACCTTGTTCACCACCCAGACACTACATTCAGATGGTGAGATCCTACTAGATGGGGTAGACCTTGATGACACCATCAAAAACATAGGGGATTCATCAGTTTTTTTTGAAGACCCCATGGATGTCTCAAATGCACCTTCATGTGCAAATCAGCCTTCACAGGCTATTAGGTTAGAGGGTAGTACTCCTGAGGGGGAGCTATCTAAATCCTCTCCAATTCAATTGGAGGTTCCTTATGTAGGAACAACTCCCCTCAAAACCCTAGCAAAAATTGCATTAGAAGTTGATGTTAGGAGTACAATTGTCAATGATCCTGTCATAGGGGAGGCAAGACATTCAGGTGACAGTGTGGTGCAAGACACACAAGGTTTTGAGACTGGTGCACATGACGGTAACCCAACCAAATCCCCTCCAATTCAATTGGAGGTTCCCAGAACTAGTGTGGAACAATAACTGGTCATAAACACAGAGCAATCTGTGAGTAAAACTATGACTTCAGTCACAGGTGGTTCTGATCTCTCACAACAACCTTCAACCTCACAACCTCAACAACCACATCTCCTTTCATAATGGCTACAGGAATCAGACTCTCAACCTACATCAGTAGATGATCTCCTAGTTAAGCAGCTTTCTGGATTAGCTAACATCTCACAGCACCTCCTCACTTCAAACATGAGCAATCAAGATTATCAAGCTATCATGCTTACATACAATGAAGAAGTTGAGAAACAAAAAGAGAAAATTTTCAATGATGCTGAACAAGATGGTAATGTGGATGCATAGCTATCTCAGGTCTTTGTATTTGAAATGGATCAAGTCTTGGCCAGGTTTAGGGAAGAATACATCATTATTCTAGGAAGCAATGCCAAGGCCTTGACTCCACAAGATGTATATGATGCAGTCATAGAAGTGTACAAATCTCAACTCAAAGCTTTTCACCTTTTTGGTAAAGCTCTTGAAGTCAAGATGACTGGTCATGAGGACAAAATAAGGAAGTTAGTGAAAGATAAAATGGATGAGATCATCCCATCTCAAGTACAGATCACTTCCAAGTTCAAGCATTTTGATGATCAAATGTTGAGGATGGATCTTGCTACCATTGAAAAGGAAGTCAAAAATCTCAAACAATCCTTCATCTATCTTCATAGAGTGCTCCAACAGCAAATCACTCATTCAAATGATAGAAAAGTCAAGCTGGAGCAACTTCATCAAAGCAGATATGAGTCTTCAGCTTTGCTTATGGATGGCATCAAACAGACTGTAGAAGCAACCTTTGGCTCCTCAACATCTACTAGCTCTTATCAGCCTGGGTTCACTTCTACAAATCTGCAAATCCAGTCTCTCCAAAAACAAGTCTCAGAATTGCAGACTTCTAATGCCACTCTCACTGCACAATTCCAGGCCTTGACTTCTCTAGTTAAGAGTCAACAAACTAACATCCAGACCCTGGTGGACTCTCATAAGCACCTTCAAATGTAGAATTTTGTTGCTTTAGGGGCCATCATGGGGAAGCTCAATATTTTACTGCCTGCTTTACCTGAACAAATTAGGCCAGAAATTCCAACTCCCCTGCTCATGCCTGTTCCCAAGACTAAGTGGGAGATAGGATTGCAAAATCTAGGGATGCTAAGACACAATCTAAAGAGCATTTTCAGGTAGGACAAAGCTCAGGTGCTCAAGTTGATGTAGGGAAAGAAATACTACTAAGGGTTGCAGAAGGATCCAATCAAGATCAGGAATTTGATGACCTTCTTGCAGCACTAAGGGTATCTCTACAACACAACTATATGGCTTGCAAGAAATATTTGGGCAAGAACATCAATTTTATTAGAGCAGTGGTGGTGAAAGTTGATAATTTCCTAGAGAAAATGATTGTCAAGAACATCAATGATGGTGGTGTGGACAGGTGTCTCCAGGTGACTCTTCCATATCTTCAAACCTTAAGAGCATCTGAACTGGATGTAATGATTAACAGAGTGAATCCAGTCATTCAAGAAAACACTCAACTTCTCCAAGAGCTCAAAAAGACACAAATAGCAGATTTCCCATAAGCTTATCTACATCCACACAAAGGAGTAGTTTATGTATGTCCAACAACCAGTCAAGCAAGGCATCTCATTGTTCCCAAACATTATGTTAGATCAAACATGAGGCCGATCATGACATTGCAGTCTGACTTGAAGCATAAAGAGAACAAGAAGCATGAGGATATTGAAATGATAAAAATCTTGGATAAATATCTCTTGAATCCTGACACCATGTTGCCAAACACTCAGTAAAATCTAAGGAAAGATGAGGATGATGATGAGCAGAAGGATGACAAGAAAAATCCTTCTGGCTCAAATCCAGGTCAAGCTTCTAAAGCAACTGGCAGTAAGGATGAAAAGAAGAAGGGTGAAGACAAAAAGGATGAGGAGAAGAAAAGAAGAAGTGAGAGGAGAAGTAAAAAAGAATCATGATGGCTCAGAACCACACAAAACCCCAAAAATCCAAACACAACTAGCTCAACCTTTAGCTCAACCTTCAAAATCAACTATCTCAAACATTAATCCACCTCAAGCCTCTAAGCCCAAATTTCTATATAGAAAAACTGCTAACTCTTTTCTAAAAATTCCAATCACAACAAGCCAAACATCTCTTAAAAAAATCTCAACCTTACCTTCTATCAAACCATCACACAAAATTCATTTCAAATCTGTTGGGAGAAAACCTAAGAAAGCTAAGCCTATAGAAAAAGTTGAAGTTACTGAAAAGGCCATCTGCAATTGTTTTAAGCAGAATGATTTTCTACCCTTAATCTGGTGCAGTTCAGATGAAGATTATTTCCAACAACTGGCTGAGGAAATAGTTAGAGTCTCGGTTGTTACTCTAAAGGAAGTAAGAATCTACTTTCAAGATGGGTCCTTCACTTTTATGGGCATCAATTTGATGGACACTCTCTCTCCAACATAAATTAAGAGAGTGATTAGTTTGTTGAAAGATAAGGATACGGCTATAAGAGCATGGAGATCAGTTCTAGCTGAATGGTTGATTGCAAGAGAAGAAAGAAGAGCAAGGAGTATAGCAGAGTATGAGGAGAAAAGGATAAAGTATGATGAAGAGATTGAATGTGCATCAAAAGGTCAGAAGAACTTAAAGCTAAAGGGATGAGCAGAATTTCTAAAGATGGAAGATTTCTGAATGTAAAGACTGGCTCATTTTCAAAACTTAGAATTGAAATGTTAGATGGTTATCCTAAGCAAGACAGGCTCAAACTAATAGAAGCTCAAACATGGACTTAAATCATAGAGGAACTTGAAATTTTTGTATACCTAAAGGACCTCATTAGAGAAGAATCAAAAGTTCCATTCTTTGTCTAATACTTGTAATTACTCAACTCAAAATCCTCTAATGTACAATTGTTGTAATTGTGTCAATTTTTATATTAGTCTTATTTTCCATTTTAACTTGGGGTTATCGATAAGTCAAAATTCACTAAAGAACTCAGAGATATCGACAAGCCAAAATTCACTAGAGAACTCTGAGTTATCGACAAGTCAATAAGGCACTAGAGAACTCAGAGATATCAATAAGTCAAAGTGAAGATATAAAGATTAGAGATCTCGATAAGCCAAATTCTCTTATAGAGAACTCAGAGACCACTACAAGTCAAATTTACTATAGAGTATTAGAGATCTCGATAAGCCAATATACTTATCGAGATGTCAAGTTCTCTATAGACCAAACTGGAGATCTCGAGGTAAAATCTCAAAGTACAATCTGTAGACCAGTTCAATATCCAAGATTAACAATTAACAAACAATCCAACCACATGGATTGACAAGTCTATAAAAAGCAACTTGAAGAGTGTGCAAGATCAAGGGTGAAGATTAACTGACAAAGGAAGATCAAAGTTAACACAGTACGCAAAGATGTGCTAGCCAGAAATGGAAGATAAACTTTTCCTAAAATGGAAATGATTAGTGACAGTTTACTAAAGTAAAAAGCATGTCTTATTATACACTGTGTAAACCAGAAGTTAACTGAGTTATAAAGTTAACACTGGTCCTTTGTTAGATGTAACAATTTAGATCAGGAACTCTTGTATTCTCTCAAGAAAGAAGCTAAACTCTTTATGAACAAAGAGCCTAGAAATTTCGTAGCAAAACATTCTTAATTTTAATATAAAATTAAGTGAGTTTTGAAGGATCTATGTTCTTTATTATTGCATGTTTAATTTCTACATGAACACATTTCACTACAACATTTGATTTACTTTGTTCACAACCAAAATAGTTCAAGAAAAGAATTAAAATACAAAAACACATTCACCCCCCTGTGTGTAATTCATTACCTAACAAACAATCAACCATACCAAACTTTTTCAATAGATCTTTAACATACTTGGTTTGGCTGATGAAGATTCCATCACATTTTTGACTGACTTGAAGTCCAAGAAAGTAACTTAACTCTCCCATCATGCTCATTTCATATTCACTTTGCATGAGCTTTGAGAATCTTTGACATAGATTTTCATTAGTAGAACCAAAAATGATATCATCCACATAGATCTGAACTAGGATCATATCACCATTATGCTTCTTATAGAAGAGAGTTTTATCTATTGTTCCTCTAGTGAATCCATGTTTAAGCAAAAATTGTGACAGTCTGTCATACCATGCTCTAGATGCTTACTTTAATCCATATAGAGCCTTGAGTAGCTTGTACAAAAAGTTTGGAAATTCTGGATATTCAAAGCCAGGTGGTTGTTGCACATAAAGTTCTTCTTCCAACTCAACATTAAAGAATGCACTCTTCACATCCATTTGATACACCATAAAGTTTAAGTGTGCAGCAAATGCAAGAAAGATCTTTATTGCTTCAAGTCTTCCAACTGGAGCAAAAGTTTCATCATAACTAATTCCTTCCTCATGTGAGCATCCTTTTATAACCAACCTTGCTTTATTTCTGGTGACAATCCCATTTTCATCAATTTTGTTCTTGAACACCCATTTTTTTCTAATTACACTTCTATTCATTGGTGCAGGAATCAACTCCCAAACTTTGTTCCATTTCAGTGCAGAAATCAATAGTAAGCGAGGCATAGAAAAGAAAGCCAATGATCCATAAATAGAACTGAAGCGTAGAAAGAGAAGGCAAGTGATTGATGAATAGAAGCAAGGCATAGAAAAAGAAGGAAGGTGATTGATGAGTAGAACTGTTAGATGAGTACAAGTAAGGATGGAAATCATCTGAGATAAGGCAAGTACTTCTGAACCTTTCTTGAGATAAATTGCAAATATTTCTGAACTTTCTCATAACATGTTGCTCCATTTCAGTGCAGAAATCAAGAGTAAGCGAGGCATAGAAAAAGAAAGCCAGTGATCCGTAAATAGAACTGAAGCGTAGGAAGAGAAGGCAAGTGATTGATGAATAGAAGCAAGGCATAGAAAAAGAAGGAAAGTGATTGATGAGTAGAACTGTTAGATGAGTACAAGTAAAGTTGGAAATCATCTGAGATAAGGCAAGTACTTCTGAACCTTTCTTGAGATAAATTACAAATATTTCTGAACTTTCTCATAACATGTTGCTAGTATACAAAGTAAGTCATGTTTTATATTGCAAGCGCTTTAAACTATTCAACCTTGAACCCTGATCATATCATTGAACTTGAGTTGTAAGCCTTATTTCTTATAAACCACCGACGGTTGATTTCCCATATATTAAACCATACAAATACGATATTACTCCATAAATACATACCCACCATAAACAGAATTACTTGAGCATACAGAAACTTATATACCCTATAATACCCTATAACATCAAATATTTATATCATGTATCATCATTGAACCATTGTTCATCAAATACCTGATTCTTCAACAGGCTTGAAGCCGTTCTTCATATATATAGCTTAATATACCCTAGGGATACTCATGAATGTTTTACGCTCCGAGATAAATGATTTATCAATGTTAATTATGATTCTGTTTTATTGAATTACAATGGTTATCATATTGAATAATTTTAAAATTGGATGGTTTTATAAATGTGAACCAGATTCGTGGTCATATTAGGCAAATGCGTGCCTTGGATCTAGTCTAGAGAGCAAAGTTGTGTGCCTTGCTCGGAGTTAGTGCGTGACTGATCAGTAGCCTAACCTTGGTTTTTAAAATGAAAAGTGAATATCCAATTATAATCATTGCGTATCTAGAAACATGATTCTTCTGAATCATTTCAATTGGTCATTTTTCAACCTCAGTTATTGTTATTATGACTTGCTGAGCTAGTTAGCTCAATCTTGCAAACCTTTTTATGTTTTTTTAACAGTTGAAAAGGAAATTTTTGGTAACGAGGATTCCCAGTCCAGTGTGCGAGCTAGGATTCCAGGTTAAGTTGGATCGAGCTAGCAGGATCTTTATATTGTAGATGAGCCATGCAAGATTGTATGAATAATACCATTATCAGTTGTAAGTTGAACTAGTTGGGATTTGGTACGATGTAATAAAAGTTAAGGTTGTGGCTTGTTTTCATACTTTAACATATTGCGATCCCTGGTTGTGTAAAGAAGGGTCAATACATATAATATTTTATATACGTGTTTATATATCTTATATGTGTGTTGTGAGCCCCAAACTTCTGACCCTGGTTTGGAGGGCGTCACAGGTTTGGTATCAGAACTACAGGTTATAAGTCACTGAAACAAGCCTAGTTTATCGGGAATGGATAGAGGGTTAGGATTAGGATTAATAAATGGAAATGTAGGATGTCGAGAGATTGAGTGTGACTGTATAATAGGTTTTGGTATGATTTGTGATGAGATTCGAGATTCTTATCTAGCGACATGATTTTTTCAGATAGCAGCGATGGTAGATTCTTTATTCCAGGATCGTCTGATTATTCGGAGCCTTCAGTCGGAGGACCATCATCTGATTCATGCCCTCCGCTTCCACCGGTGTTAGCCATATTACCTCATATTGTGACGGTTGCACCTTTTCAAGATATTATTTTATCCCCTGTTGTGAGATCATCTATTCGAGGATCCCCACCTGCTGATTCTGGTTCTACCGGACATTCAGCCGTAAGTGTATTTTTTTCAATTTATCCCACACCTTATCCCCTACCATCCATTTGAAGCCTGTTTTATGGAGTAACGGTACCTATCAGGGTGGATTCGAGAGCTATAGCATATAGTTGGCACACTTGATATTAAGAAAGGTGAGAAGAAACCTAGAGAGAGGATTCGTGTGTTCCGAAGAATAGCTACTACCATGTTATATGGAGCCACTAGTAAGTATGTCACCCATGATTATCTTGTGGATTGAGTTGGATGGGTTTTAAAGGAGTTTGAGAAGATTGAAGGTCCAAAGTTTTTTTGGAATTAGATGATGGTGTTATGATAAGCGTAATATGTATAGTAGCGATGCATTGTGATATCAGCAGACTTTATTTTATAAAATAGATCTGTTCTATTTGATAGACCTGGTGTACTTAGAAATAGAAAAAGTGATGATGGGAATATTACAAGAATAGAAGCCTTAAAATGAAATTACGAATGAGATAATATGCAACGGTAACTGAAGTTTTCATCGACTCATGAAGGCAAAATGCACTCAATAAGGGGTAGAGAATATACGGAAATGAATGAGCTTTTATCTGATTATTTTCCTAATTTAATACTTTGTAGTGGTTGAGAAGGACGACAACCAACTCATATAGTAATGACAACCAAGTGTATGATTTTAAAATTTTAAACTAGTTTTCAAAAGAGATTTTCTTAACAAATTTTTCCAAAAGTCCTTTAAACAAAATAAATTTTAAGAATTGGTTGTCAAATTACTACTTGAGTTTCTCGATTGTTATAAGATTCAGATTATCCAGAGGAATACTTGGTTTAGAAGTTAGTATGGTTCATTTAGAAGGCCAAGTGGACCCAATATTATGGAGAGAATTTGATTGTTCCTAACGGAAGAGTGCAAATCTTGTTTGATAAGTTTAACGACAGAACCAATGTACGGAGAAACTACTCATCCAATTTCTAAGACTATTAGAGTTAAAAGGGTACATCGATTTAAAAGAAGCCGAATATGATCAAAGAAGATTGAGAAAATTTCTAGACTTTTCTAAAGGAAAGATGTTATTAGCAAAAGAGTCGATATGTTGAATGATCAGTAGCATAAGCAAAATTTGAAGTTATGATTGTAAATCTCGTAAGAGTGCAAACAGTGTCGATTTATAAACATTGAAGCGCTACGCTAAAGATACAAGACTTAATACATGAGAATTTATTCTAATGATCGATTTAAGAAGGCATTTCAGAGAACATTTTAAAGTTAATATATAACTCGGAATGTGATATATTGATCGAACAAGTGTTGCAGCTGTAAATAGATGAAATGTGGATGGCGACCAATGTTATCATTCTTTTCAATAATATTATACATTCTTATGAATCTTGAATAAAGTATGAACTTCTTTCATAATCAGCTCTATGAGGTGATAAGAAAATTTTTGTATTCCTTTCAAAATTATATTTTTCTCAAGTCTTATTTTCTTATTGAGACAAGCAGTGTTATTGTGTGACTCTTTGTCGGAATAATGAAGAGTCTGGTGGGACGACAGCTAATCATGTAATGTATGCCATATAGTATGAAAGACTGACCATCTTGAGTACAAACATGGTTGTCTCACTCATATCTAAATCATCATTCATTCTTTCTTCTTCAATTATGATTTATTGATTTATGAATCCTTCTGATTGTTTCCTTGTACTGTTATTCTTTACAAAAGGTTACCGGTCAGAATCATATACACAAATTTCCTTCTTGTGTAAGGTATATACTTTGAGTGTTTTAAAAGGAAGTGAAATGATCCCGTGTAGCAGATAAAGTTACATGTTGATTATGGATAATTTCAAGCTAATAAATGGTGGACATTTACGTGTAAAGGAGAATCGGTATGCCAATAACATGGTTGTTATGAGGACATCAAATTAGAAGCGGAAATCTGTATACATGCTTCAAGTATGAGATTTTGGTGTGAATTGGAGTTGTTAGCGAATTATATGAGGTAAATTAACCATAGAAATCAGAGAGTACAGCTGCATATACTAGATAAGGGATATGATCGATTGGACAGCAGAATCGAATGAAGAAATTTTTAATAATAACTAGATAAGTGATTAATACATTGTGAATGTAATAACCCCAATATTTGGAAAAAAATTTGAAACCCTTATGAATAGTGTTTTTTATGAATGAGAAAACTTTTCATGCCACACTATGTAGGGGTTCTGTTATTGATCTTCTGGGATATTATTAGTACTCTATGTGGTATATAAGTGTATGTAAAGATCGTCAGAATCCAATTCCGAACACTTTGATTTTTCCCAGAAATCCACTAGATACGGAAAGAATTAAGTATAAGGTAACAGGATAAAAAGGATTTAAATTAAAGGATTATAAGAGAGGATCATAAAAAGGAATACAATATATTGAGAAAGGTTAAGGGAACCTAAGTAATAAGATCCCGGGTATGATCCCTCAAACGATAAACGAAAACAAAAGTTAAGTGAACCGTATAACAGATCAGCGGTCATTAGGCAAACAATTAGGAAGTTAATCAAAGAGATTAGTGGGGATGATGTCACCCAACCAATGAGAAGAGGACAAGGAGGGAAAGATGACATCATAGCATGACATAAGCATGACATGGGAAGGAAGGAAATGTGGTGGATTATTAACCACACAAAATCAGGGGCAAATAGGTAATTTACCAAAACAAAAACAAAACTACAACCAACCAAGCCAAATAATTCATTCTTCATCAAAACAAAAAAAACCAAGGCATTATTTCTCCATTGCTCTCAGCTTTTACTATTGCAAAGGAAGAAGAAATTCAAACTCAAGATCAAGGCTTCCTAAATTGGTAAGATAATTCCCTAATCATCCTTATGCATTGTTATGGCTATATCATTGCTCTCATATAGCCAGATGGTTTTCTTTCCAAGGGAAATGAAAACCTAGTTTGTAAGCTACTGCGAACCATATGTGGTTTAAAGCAAGCTTCTCGTAGATGGAACATTCGTTTTGATGAGACAATCAAAGAGTTTGATTTTATCAAAAACGTAGATGAACCATGCGTCTACAAAAGGGTTAGTGGGAGCGCGGTAACATTTCTTATATTGTATTGAAATAGAGTTGACACACATAACAACATAGCAGACCCACTCACAAAGCTACTTTTTGAAAGTCACTTTGATCGTCATAAAGATGAGATGGGTATTAGATACCAGAGTGATTGGCTTTAGTACAAGTGGGAGATTGAAAGGAATATGTCCTAAGTCCAATCAGGTATTAAGATTTAGGAATAACTCTTTATGTAATATGTTTTGTTTTCATTGCTATTAATAAAAGACTTGTTTTGTTTTTATTACGGGCTCTATCTATTTAAGTGTTTAAATAAGATATACCATAGTTTAGAGTAAAGCTTTTTATGGATTATGATGAGATCATAATAGTGAGACCTAAAAAGATGATAACTCTAAACTTAAATAGTTCCTGGTCATAGGATTACTAACTGGTAATTAATAATCCGCAAAGATCGGTACATACTATGCTTGCTTCATTTTGAAGGATGTCTGTTCTCATAGACATTTGTGTGGTGACACTATAGCTAGTATGTAGGTGCTTATTATAGAATAAGTTCACTGAACATGACTCGCACAGCTGAACAACTGATGGAGTTCACTCACGTGTCAGCAGTTGTTCACATAGTGATAGTTGTACAAGTATCCTTAGATTCGAGGTCATCATAGTCATCTTGTGTACACTGAACTATGCTTTGGTTTAGTTCTTAGTCTCCAGGGACAATTATTAGGGCTCTTCTGGGTATAGGAATTTGTACACGAAGATAGTGTATGATCAATAAAGGATCTACCCCTTCCAGTGAAGGAAGCGAATGTTCAAGGCTGATCCACTTATGCTAGTTCAGGAATCTCTGGCCAGAGTGAATGAAATTAGAAAGGAGTTTCTAATTTGCATAGAACTACGCATAGTAAATGGTAAGCAAGTGATTTAATTAGATAGGCTTGACACGAGATCCATGCCTTGTATTTAATCGGAACATTGTAGGGTAGAAGGAGTTTATTGTACGGTAACTACTCACTGACAGGTTCTTGGTATTCTAAGCAGTGAATTCATATTATCCGGATAGTCGCGATATGTTGAGAAGCATCACTCGCGATGTAGAATAAATGTGATTAATTAATTAATCATATTTAATAAATTAGAGAATTTATATAAATAATGATAAAATAGTTTTATTATTATTTATTTCTACTACCGGCTTAATATTGAACCTACAGGGTCACACCATAAAAAGAGAATGATTTATTGGTGGAGGAATTAATTAATAATGGCTAATAATTATTTATTTGTGAAATAAATAATTATTTGGCAAATTTAATAATTGATTAAATGAGTTTTAATTGATCATAAATTAATTAAGAAAAGTTCTTAATATTATTAATTAAGGATTTAATTTTTGGAAATTAAATCAAGAGAGAGAATTATTTCTAAAGTGTTTAGAAAAAGGATTAATGATTAAAAGGTGTTTTAATTATTAATGAGAATAATAAATGGGATAATAATAATAATATTTATGGGAAAATTTCAGCTGAAAATTTTGCCTATAAATACACTATTATGGACCCTAATTTTATTCCAACACACATCAAACCCGAAAACCCAAAAAGTTTGGAAAACCCAATTCTCTCCACCTCCTTCTTCCTCCTTAACATCGTTTTCTTGGTGGATACCGGTGGAGTGCTTCACACTTGAGGAGCAACTGCTAAGGATCTCTGATCGTTGTCTCCGAATTATTTTAAAAGGTTAGATTCGATCCCTCGAATTTTTATTAACGATTTATATGCTTTTATTTGGATTTTGTATGTGTAAAAGTGTTTTGCCATGCCCCCGCTGCGTTAAAAATCCAACAATGGTATCAGAGCATAGGTTGTATGCATATAGATCTGTGGTAAAAATTTCACAATTTTATGTGCTTGTATGAATTAATTATGATTTTTGCAAGTTATATTATGGATTAATTTTGCCTGATGAGAAATCGTTTCTCAGAATAATTTTGATTGTTGATCTGGGTTCTACAAGTGTTGTAGATCGTCTGGGTATTTTTTTCATAATTTTATGATGTATAGATTTTTTATTATGAATTTTTGAAGTTGTATCAATTAAATTCGTAATTAAATAATTATATATATATATGAATTGTTTGTATGTATATATTATGTATCTGCACTGCTGTCTGCTGTCTGCTGTTGCTGTACTACTGCTGCTGCATAGAACAGGAACAGTCTGACAAGCACGCTGATCGAGAAGGAAAAAGAAGTCGGCTGCTGAAAATTAAAAAAAAAAAATTATAGGGGTGTAACGCATTTCGGGAATGCGTTACACACCTGTGGCGCATTCACGGAATGCGTTACACCCTTTAATGGCTGAAAAGGGGTGTAACGCATCACCGGAATGCGTTACAGGTCATGTAACGCGTTCCTGTAATGCGTTACAACCCTTCTGTTGATTTTAAAATTGATTTTCTGGGAGTTTCGTAACTCCGTTTTAGGCGTGTAATATACCGTTGGATTCGTTTTTTCGAGATGGATCTAATGGAGTGATCAATTTTAGTTTATATAAAAGTTTTGAACTGTTTATATTTCCATGAAGTGTTTTAAAGCTGTTTTTGATTGTTTTAATTGATTTTAAATGCTTCATGTGATACATAGAGATGTATAATGCTTAGACTAATGTGCTAGATGATGTAACATGCCTACCTTGATGTTTATTCATGTTGATATATGTGATATATGCTTAGTTTATCATGCGATGATAGATTTAGGTGAACTTAAATAAACATAAGGCGTTTGTTAGACAACCTAGTATAGTGAAATTGTTTCATAACCTTAAGAATAATATTATGAATACAATCATGAGATTCTTGTGTTTGTGAAACACGTAATTGAATATGAATTTTCGATATGAGAGAAAGGATGATTCTGTCAACAACAGATTTCTATCTGTAAGAAAGGGTTATTAAGTGACGCCTCTTGACAATGCTCCACCCGATCTGGGAATCGTCTGATTATTGATTATTGATTTAAAATATTTAATTTAAAAGGAAGAATCTCTTTATAATATGATTATGATTGTAACATAATATAATCCCTCTAAAATTAAATAATATCAAGTAGTAATTGGCCAATGACACAACGGGCTTGTGTCGGTCATAGCCTTCCAACATGATAGAAAAGTAGTTCTTATTTTTGAATCATTGTCGGTTCGTGCTACAGCCGAGGGCTTTGATTTCGAAATAAGAAATACTTGTCTATTACATAGAGATTTGTACATTGAATAAGAATCTAAAGGTCGGTACGTGCTACAGTTGTGGGCCTTTGGGGACTGATTCAACTTTACAGAATGTTGGGTTAGACTTGACTTAGAATATTGAGTTTGTCGTGCTACAGCCGAGACTCAATTATTCAAGAGGCTAAAGTTTGATTAGGGAATAACATGAGATGTAATTGACATGAGTTGTCTGCCTATTAAACATTGCATGGCGGTTCGTGCTACAGCCGGGGTTGTGTAATGGAATGTAGGATCCCTATTCCCACTAGCATTATGAATGCTTAATTTTTCATGTAGGGGGTTGAATAAATTAGGAAAACTAGTGGGAGCCACTTATGAATAAAGACCCGATTCATATAGTGTTTTGAAATGAAATCGAATATTTGCTAAGTGTTGTTATGTATTTATCATTTACAGATTTACTTTGTACGTTATGTTTTCTGCACTATCACTCAGGAGCATATTGGATGCTCACAAATTGACTGGTCCTAATTATGCTGACTGGCTTCGAAACTTGAGAATTGTTCTCAGGATTGAGAAGCTGGAATACGTGATTGACTCACCTAAGCCTACTGAACCTGCTAGTGATGCACATAATGATGAACATGTTGTATATCGTAAGTGGTTAGATGATGCAAATGTTGCTCAATGCATCATGCTAGCTTCCATGAACATTGAGCTACAGAAGCAACATGAGCATATGGATGCTCACACTATCCTCATGCATCTACAAGAGTTGTATGATGTGGCGGGGAGGACAGCTCGATATGAGATATCGAAGGAGCTGTTCGGGTGTAGGATGTCTGAGGGATCATCTGTGAATGACATTGTACTTAAGATGATCAATTTGATTAAACGTCTTGGACAACTTGGTTTTGCCATGGATGGGGAGCTGAGCCAAGACTTGGTCTTGCAATCGCTTCCGAGTTCGTTCTCGCAGTTTGTTGTGAACTTTCACATGAATAAGTTGGATGTCAGCCTGCCTGAACTCCACAACATGTTGAAGACTGCGGAATCGAATTTTTCCCCAAAGAAGAGTTATGTTCTTCTAATTGGTGAAGGTTCCAATCCTAAGAAAAGGAAGAGGAACTCTTCCAAGAAGAAGAAAGTAGGTGAGAAAACGCCGGTTCCACCAAAAGCTGAAGACCCCAAGAGCAAAGTTGTTTGCTTTCACTGTAACAAGGTGGGGCACTGGAAGAGGAACTGCAAGGTTTACCTTGCAGAATTGAAGAAGAAGGGTAGTGAGACTACCGCTTCTGATTCAGGTATGTTCATGATAGAAGTGAATATGTCATTAAATCAAATTTCTACTTGGGTATTAGATACCGCCTGTGGTTCTCAAATCTGCAATTTGTTGCAGGGACCAAGGAGAAGTATGACTCTTGAGGAAGAGGAGGTGATTCTACTGATGGAAATGGAGCAAGAGTTGCTACTGAAGATGTAGAATCATTTCATTTACATATGCCTACGGGCAAGACTATTGTTTTAAATAATTGTTATTTTGTTTCCTCGATTGTGAGGAATATTATTCCCATGTTAGACTTGGCTGGATTTTCATTTATTATTGAGAATAATGAATGTTCTATTCTTAGAGATAATATTCTTTATGGACGTGGTACTTTAAATAATGGTCTGTATATATGTGACATAATTTACTTCAGATTGAACAAACTAATAAAAGAAAAGGGATGATGAAAATCTCACTTTATAGTGGCACTGCAGTCTCCATTTAGTAGACATGGAGAGAGGACTGCAAATTTGCTAGGAATGGTACACACAGATGTATGTGGACCAAAGTCTACGCAAGCCATGGGTGGATTTTCATACTTCATTACTTTCATAGATGATAGATCTGGATTCGGATATGTGTTTGATGAAACACAAGTCTGAGGCCTTTGAAAAGTTCAAAGAATATAAGTATGAAGTGGAGAAACAACCAAACATAGTATTATAACTCTTCGATCAGATCGAGGTGGTGAATACTTTAATGGAGTGTTTCTAGATTATCTCAAAGTAAATGGTATAGTCTCTCAGTGGACGCCTCCAGATTGGTATCTAAAAGGAGAAATCGAACTTTGTTAGACATAGTTCGGTCCATGATGAGCTATGCAAATCTTCCAGTATTCCTATGGGGTTATGCATTGGAAACCTCAGCATATTTACTGAATATGGTGCCTTCCAAATCTGTTCCTCAAACTCCGTATGAGATATGGAAAGAAAGGAAACCGAGTCTTAAACACGTTAAGATTTGGGGATGTCCAGCTTATGTCAAGTAAGTTGACCAAAATAAGCTGGAATATCGATCCGTAAAATGTAGTTTTGTGGGATATCCTAAAGAGACTTTAGGGTATTACTTTTACACCGATCATCGGGTGTTTGTATCCAGACATGCTACCTTCTTGGAAAAGGAGTTTATCCTTGAAGGAAACAGTGGGAGCAAAATTGAACTTGATGAAGTTCAAGAAGCACAAACTACTACGGATTAAGTGGAAACACCTGTTCTGACTGAACAACCTTTTGTGGAACAGCCCATTCATAGATCAGGGAGAGTGTCTCGCCAACCTGAGAGGTATTATGGCCTTGTCATTGAGAATGACAATGAGTTGTCGATCATTGATGATGACGACCCTGTGACCTATAATGAGGCTATGAGTAGTGTTGACTCAGAGAAATGCATAGTGCCATGAAATTCAGAATGGAATCTATGTATACGATATACAAAAGATAGATTATAGCAGATGGCCAGGTGGAGACCTATAAGGCCAGGCTTGTGGCAAAAGAATTCAAACAAAGGCAATGGATTGACTTTGATGAAGCCTTTTACCTGTAGCCCTGTTAAAATCAGTTCGGATTTTGCTTGCGATTGCTGCTTACTACGACTATGTGATCTGGCATATAGCCAGATGGTTTTCTTTCCAAGGGAAATGAAAACCTAGTTTGTAAGCTACTGCGAACCATATGTGGTTTAAAGCAAGCTTCTCGTAGATGGAACATTCGTTTTGATGAGACAATCAAAGAGTTTGATTTTATCAAAAACGTAGATGAACCATGCGTCTACAAAAGGGTTAGTAGGAGCACGGTAACATTTCTTGTATTGTATTGAAATAGAGTTGACACACATAACAACATAGCAGACCCACTCACAAAGCTACTTTTTGAAAGTCACTTTGATCGTCATAAAGATGAGATGGGTATTAGATACCAGAGTGATTGGCTTTAGTACAAGTGGGAGATTGAAAGGAATATATCCTAAGTCCAATCAGGTATTAGGATTTAGAAATAACTCTTTATGTAATCTGTTTTGATTTCATTGATATTAATAAAAGACTTGTTTTGTTTTTATTACGGGCTCTATCTATTTAAGTGTTTAAATAAGATATACCATAGTTTAGAGTAAAGCTTTTTATGGATTATGATGAGATCATAATAGTGAGACCTAAAAAGATGATAACTCTAAACTTAAATAGTTCCTGGTCATAGGATTACTAACAGGTAATTAATAATCCACAAAGATCGGTACATACTATGCTTGCTTCATTATGAAGGATGTCTGTTCTCATAGACATTTGTGTGGTGACACTATAGCTAGTATGTAGGTGCTTATTATAGAATAAGTTCACTGAACATGACTCGCACAGCTGAACAACTGATGGAGTTCACTCACGTGTCAGCAGTTGTTCACATAGTGATAGTTGTACAAGTATCCTTAGACTTGAGGTCATCATAGTCATCTTGTGTACACTGAACTATGCTTTGGTTTAGTTCTTAGTCTCCAGGGACAATTATTAGAGCTCTTCTGGGTATAGGAATTTGTACACGAAGATAGTGTATGATCAATAAAGGATCTACCCCTTCCAGTGAAGGAAGCGAATGTTCAAGGCTGATCCACTTATGCTAGTTCAGGAATCTCTGGCCAGAGTGAATGAAATTAGAAAGGAGTTTCTAATTTGCATAGAACTACGCATAGTAAATGGTAAGCAAGTGATTGAATTAGATAGGCTTGACACGAGATCCATGCCTTGTATTTAATCGGGACATTATAGGGTAGAAGGAGTTTATTGTACGGTAACTATTCACTGACAGGTTCTTGGTTTTCTAAGCAGTGAATTCATATTATCCGGATAGTCGCGATATGTTGAGAAGCATCACTCACGATGTAGAATAAATGTGATTAATTAATTAATCATATTTAATAAATTAGAGAATTTATATAAATAATGATAAAATAGTTTTATTATTATTTATTTCTATTACCGGCTTAATATTGAACCTACAGGGTCACACCATAAAAAGAGAATGATTTATTGGTGGATGAATTAATTAATAATGGCTAATAATTATTTATTTGTGAAATAAATAATTATTTGGCAAATTGAATAATTGATTAAATGAGATTTAATTGATCATAAATTAATTAAGAAAAGTTCTTAATATTATTAATTAAGGATTTAATTTTTGGAAATTAAATCAAGAGAGAGAATTATTTCTAAAGTGTTTAGAAAAAGGATTAATGATTAAAAGGTGTTTTAATTATTAATGAGAATAATAAATGGGATAATAATAATAATATTTATGGGAAAATTTCAGCTGAAAATTTTGCCTATAAATACACTATTATAGACCCTAATTTTATTCCAACACACATCAAACCCGAAAACCCAAAAAGTTTGAAAAACCCAATTCTCTCCACCTCCTTCTTCCTCCTTAACATCGTTTTCTTGGTGGATACCGGTGGAGTGCTTCACACTTGAGGAGCAACTGCTAAGGATCTCTGATCGTTGTCTCCGAATTATTTTAAAAGGTTAGATTCGATCCCTCGAATTTTTATTCACGATTTATATGCTTTTATTTGGATTTTGTATGTGTAAAAGTGTTTTGCCATGTCCCCGCTGCGTTAAAAATCCAACAATTACTAGCTACTACTTGGTTTATATATCACCAAATTTACAAGTGAAGACAAAGATAAAGTACAATAAGACAATAGTTCTCCACTTATTTCTATTCCATTTTTATCCAGTGTAATATGGAATTATCTGTTGACTTTCCATTTTGAACCAGACTAAAAACGGCTGCTTTTTATGCTGTTCCTGAAATAGGCTACCACATCTCTGTCAATCCATGTGCCTCTGTCAGCTTTGTTAACTGTCACTATCAACTACTATGAGACTGAGCATCCGTTGAAGCTTTCATCCATTGATGGCTTTATCCGTTGATGCTCTAGCAGTTGAAGCTTTATCCGTTGAAGCACTTATCCGTTGATGGATATTATCCGTTGAAGCATTAGAGACATCCGTTGAAGCTTTGTTTCTTATCCGTTGAAGGTCTTCAATATCCGTTGACACTTCTTCACTTATACAAAATTACAAGGCATGAAATATTTACAATTTGCCCTCCTATTTGTACATCCATTAGTAGTCAACATGACTGATTATTTCCTAACAACATCTAAGAATTACAGCTTAAAACCAGAGAGTGAAATGTGCTACAATACCAAACTTATTGCTAAGTAAGGCTACTCCTTCAACGGATAGCCAAGATGGTCTTATCCGTTGAGGCTACAAACACTAGATTTCTACTTAAGTGTTTTGCTTAACTTATCATCAAACTAATACACATATTCCTAACAATCTCCCCCTATTTATGTCTACTAGAACTGTAGGCATAAATTTGGGTTTAGCTTGATGATAACAAAACACTTAATAAATATATAAACTGTAACAAAGCAGAAATGTAAAAGTGCTACAAAAGTTTATATGCTGAGATGAAATTGAAGAAATACATTGTTTCCAAGGGTGCTCCTTTAGCCTGAGCAAATTACTTTCTTTTCCTTTGATCCCTGGTTTTCTTTCCTAGCCTCCTGTCATTCTCCTCTATTTGAAGTTGAAGTTGTCTGTAGAATTCAGCTTCATCTTCTTCATTGATATCTAACTTAGACTGCATATCCTTGAGAGTTTCATTACTGGCAATCTTTAGCTGATCTTCAATTCTGAAAAATCTTCTGACTCCTTTGTTGTCTCTGAACTCCATCAACCAATGAGGTGATTTGTGAATTGTAATACCTCTCTCTTGAATGAGTAAAGTTCTAGGCAAGGCATTGGGCTCCCTCCAAGTTTTCCTTATGTTGGCAATCTTGTTGAGAATCTCAGTCCTAGCAGTCCTGGTAAAGCCAGAATCCTTTTGTATGGCTGAGTAGACTCTAATCAAGGTAGAGTAGCCTTCATTCAGAATTCTGTGAAGAGGCCATGTTCTTTCCCCAGCTCCTTTGTATTTGAACACTAGTCTTTCCGGTAGCTGTCTGTAGGCAGCTATTCCCCTTACATCCTCCAGCTCATCCAGATAGAGTTCAATGTCTGAAAATTCTTTTATGTCACAGATGTGAACATAATCATCTTTAGAGGTTTGAGGTTTAGGCTTAGGCTTCTGTGTGAATTTGATTGAGGCTTTAGAGGGTGTTGATTTAGTTCTTCTTTTCTGCTTCTTTGGTGGTGTAAAAGAGGTTAGGAAGGTGGGCAATTTGATGGTGTCCCAATCAATTGGTTCCTCTTTGGGAATGATTGTTTCACCATGAATGTTTATGAAGGGGTCAGGTACAATGGGTTCAGGAATAGAGGGTAGTGGTTTGGATATTGATTGGTTTTCTTCAGTCTCATTTACCATCTTTCTCTTTGCATTGACCTTCTTTCTATTCCCTTTCTGCCATTCTTCCTTACTTATTTCCTCCATCTCAGTACCAACCATGTCCCCCATAGCTCTATCTTCACCTTTGTCTTCAGTTTCTTTCTGTTCTTCAGCCTGACTTAACTTTAGCTATTTTTCAAGCTTTGCTTATGCTCTTTTGTTAGCCTTTAGCTGTTTGGCTTCTTCCTTCAACCTCTTGGTTTCTTCCCTCTTGGCTATTGAGAATTTGGGATGTCCTTGCATCACATAGATGCTCTTTCCCTCTCTAAAGATAACAGCCTTGTTCCTCCTTACAGCCTCATCCATGTTCTCTTTGAGCTTTATGATACTTCTACCCAAAATCTTGTCTTCATCAGGCTTTGGAAGAGGAAAATCCACTCCTTTCATTTGAGCAAGGCTTAGAGGGTTCTTTGTAGAGTCCTTGTTGAAGCTGTTGTTGGGCTTGAGAACCATAGGTTGCAGATCTTTGAAAGAAGTTTCTCCATCCTTATGCCTCCCTACTGGCTTGAGTTCCATAATAATTGATTCCACTTTTGTGCTATGCTTCACAGATTGTGATTGAGAAGTTGTAGAACCAAATATTAGTTGCATCTTTTCATCAATCTTCTTCCTTTGCTCTTTGACTTGCAATTCAGCTGCTGCTATCTGGATTAGATCAATTCCATCTAGCTTTCCTTTGACTTGAATTGGTGGTGAAGTTGTGATGACAGGAACTAGCACTTGAGAAATCTGAACTGTTGTTGTTGTAGATGGCTCTCCTTCCCCTTCCCCTTTATTCTCCCCCTTTTTGTTATCATCAAGGGTAGGGGTCAAGCCTTGTGCTTTTGCCAGCTGCATCAGTAGATTTGTTTGAGTTTGTTGATTCTGAAGAATGGTGACCATAGAGTCTTCAATGATTTGAACCCTATCTTCCAATCTGGCCAGCCTCTTGTCAGCATCAGATGCTTTCCTCAGTCTCCCCAACAAATCTTGCATAGTACCATAGGATATAACTGAATCCAGTTTCTCAGCATTGTAGGATTTCAGATCAGCAATGTCCTGCTTGAGCTCATCCACACTTAGATTTTGTTGGTAATGCTGCAACTGCAAGAGATGCAGAGATTCCAGATGAGCTTGAAGAATTGCCTTGGTACCAGCATCTTGAGTCTCCTGAAAGGCCTTCTGAATTGTCATGACTTGTCTGACCAAAGTGACACCAAATTCTCCTGGTGTTGGTGATTTGGCCAGTGCCCATTCAGGAAGAGCAGGAACAGAACTTGGGCCTTCTACTCCCCCTAAGTTCATGCTCTCATTCAAAGAATTAGAGTCATCATCATTAGAATTTACTCCAAATTCTTCAGATGGCTCACCAGCTTGAGAAGGCAGCCTGTTGACAGCAGCTTTGTCTCTGAGAAGAGATTCTGAAGTGTGTACAATGTGTAGTGTCTGTTCTGCCTCCACATTGCCCTGAGCAGCCAAAAATTGAAAGGCTGAAACAGGGTGAGTAAAAGTGTCAGCATCCAAGGAAATGTTATCAATGACAGCTTTGTAATGTTATTGAAATTGTCTTTCCTTATCTGCATCATCCATTTTCATTAACTCACTAGCAATGGCTGGATCCACCCTTATAGCTTCTGTACCTGCCTTTCTCTCAATTTCTCTCTGTTCTTGCATCAGGGGCTCCCCCTGGCTCACACACACCCTCACACCCTCACCTTCACCTTCTAAGGTGGCACTCCTCTCACTTACTTTTGCCATGCTGGAAGAAATAGCATGCATTTGGTGACTCTCAACCTCTCCTTTTGCCTGGGAGCAACCCAGCCTCTCACTCAAAAAATCACTCCCTTCCCTCAAACCTAAAAGCGATTGTACAGTTGCCATGTCCTCTACAGTTGGAATTGTTTCTGTTAATTGTGTAGAGACTATCAACGGATAGAGAATATCCGTTGAAGTGGAAACTGATGGTATCAACGGATAACTGCTGTTAAGTTTATCCGTTGAAGAACAACCACTTGTCAACGGATGAGAGATATCCGTTGAAGAAGGAAAAGATGTAGAGATAGAAAGTGACATAATTGTTGAATCTGTGTGGATTGATTTTAAGTGTGGTGACACAGATTCTGCAACTACATCTGAAAGAATTGGCTGATGATCCAACAAATCATCTAAAAGATGATGATCACCAGGTTTTGAGTGGGGCTCCTCCCTGAGTTTTAATGAAGGAGAATCAGGAATTGATGTGAATATCATATCCATATCCAGAGAGGGTGTTGGAGAGTTTGATGAATGGTGTGTTTCTATATTGAGAGAATGGGGCTGTGATTCCATATTTGTGGGAATCACATCAAGCTAAATTTGAGAAAGCACAGATACTGGTGGATGTATCTATGCTGTGTGTGTCCCTTGTGTGGAAACTAGGGTTTTGGCCTTCTTCTTCCTTGAAAAGGCTTGAATTGGTGAATGTGTAGCTTCAGGGTCCCTCCCTCTTTTGTTCTGTGTCCCTGGTTGCGGACTATTTTCAATAGTTACATCCTTTTGGGAGGATGCAACTAGGGATGTGTTGGACTCCTTTTGAACCACCACAGTCTTTTGAGAGACTGTGGCTTGGCTGGTTTGGGTACCACTTACCTCTCCCACCTTATCCTGGGGGCTTTTTGATGTTCACCCCTCCCCTCACCACTCACACCCTGTTCACTCCCTTCAGGGTTTATGGTAGTTGTTACAACTGTTGTCTTTTGAGAAACAACAGAGGTAGGTTTCTTTGACTTGACTTTGGAAACTTTAGATTTGGTGGCTTTGGTAGGAGCCTGTTTGGACAATGACACAGGTTCTATAGCCACACTAGAAGGCAAAGAAACATTGGGGTTGGAAATAGTAGGAGTTATAGAAACATTTACCTCACTTACCTGTGGTGCATTCATGATTGGCAAGTATACCAATGGCACCTGGCTGTTGAGGTTCATTCTCAAAAGGTCTGCAAGGACCCTTTTCTCTTGTGCCCAGCATTTGAGTTTATTATTCTCATTGGATATAACCAAAGCTTCAGCAACATGGTTAGCCAATAACATAAAGAATCTAGCAAAGTAGATGTTATGTGGTCTATTAGCTTTGTTGCCTAATCTGGAACCTAATTCTAGCATAACACAGTTGCTAAAATTAAAGTACCTATCAGAAACTAGCATATAGAGCATATTAACAAGAGATGAAGTGATAGCATCAAAATTGCTAATCTTCCCAGAGAAAACCTTAATAAAGGCATCTCCAAGAAAACTCCATTCTTTCCTAAGGCCTTTCCTTCTAATACTACCTAAACTAGCAGAATCAAAAGCATAGCCTATGGAATCTAGCATTGCAGAGACATCTTCATCAGTATGTGGTGTCATGGCATTATTCTCAGGCAACTTAAAGCAAGATTGTATATCATCACAATTAATGCAATAGTCCTTACCTTTGAGAGAGAAGGCAATAGTCATATCTGTGGAGTTGAACTCTGCAGTTGTCCAAATTTCCTCAATCACTTCACAGTAGAAGGTTGGGGCTTCCAGCATTGCATAGCTCAGTTTGCAGTTCTTAATGAAGTCCATCATCTTGTGATAATCAGAATGGGCTTCATTCTTTTCAACCAAGACTATGAAATTATTCTTTTCATAAACAAATCCTGTTTGAGATATAATTTTGACTACTGGTGCCATTGTTGTGAGTAGAGGTTGCAGAGAAAAACTTGAGAATTGAGAGAGAAAGAGAATGATAATTGCAAGAAAGCGTAAAGTGAAAATAAGAATTCAATTGGGCTTTTATACTTTCTTGAATTAAAACATAAATAAAATAATTAAATGATACTTTTAAGTAAGTGATAGCCGTTTAGGAATAAATAAAACTATAGAAATTCTGAAAACTATCGTAAATACAAATACATACAACACTGTATATTTGTATCAACGGTTGAGTAAAAGAAGCAACGGCTGTGACTCACTGACGTGACACATCAACGGATAAGGTAAATAGTTATCCGTTGATGAACAACACCATTTTATCCGTTGAAGGATAAAATTACCAGAAATGTATTTGTCTTTCAACGGATGACGAATATCCGTTGATAGAACAATTTTGGCTTTCAACGGATAGGGAATATCCGTTGACAGGATAAGTCTTGATTGAAGCCAACTTTGTTCTTGCAGCAAATTCATTTCAGGCTACAAGACAGATTACATAGATGACATAGATTATGAATAGTTAAGCATACCTAACTCACTTACTAATCTTGTGAATGTTGATTCATCAAGTGGCTTGGTAAATATGTCTGCAATCTGCTTTTCACTTGGAACAAAATGAAGTTCCACTGTACCTTTCATCACATGTTCCCTAATGAAGTGGTACTTGATATCAATGTGCTTGGTTCTTGAGTGCTGCACTGGATTTTCAGTAATGGCAATGGCACTTGTGTTGTCACAAAATATTGGAATTTTGTCAACAGTTATACCATAGTCAAATAACTGGTTCCTCATCCATAGTATTTGTGCACAGCAACTACCAGCTGCAATGTACTCAGCTTCAGCTATTGATGTGGAAACAGAATTCCGCTTCTTGTTGAACCATGATACAAGCTTGTTCCCTAGAAATTGACAGGTGCCTGTTGTGCTTTTCCTGTCTATTTTGCAACCTGCATAATCTGCATCTGAGTAGCCAATTAGATCAAAACCAGACTCTCTAGGGTACCAAATTCCTAGATTTGGAGTTCCCTTGAGATATCTGAAAATTCTTTTAATAGCCACTAAGTGAGATTCTTTAGGGTCAGCTTGAAATCTAGCACAGAGACATGTAGAAAACATAATATCAGGTCTACTGGCAGTTAAATATAAAAGTGAGCCAACCATGCCTCTATAACTTGTAATATCCACAGACTTTTCAGCCTTCTTTAATTCAAGCTTGGTGGCAGTGGCCATGGGAGTTTTTGCAGGTGAACAATCCATTAAGTCAAACTTCTTTAAAAGATCATAAATATATTTAGTTTGACTAATGAAAATTCCACCACTAACTTGTTTAACTTGTAAACCAAGAAAGTAAGTTAGCTCTCCCATCATGCTCATTTCATATTTACTTTGCATTAATTTAGCAAACTTTTTACAAAGTTTATCATCTGTAGATCCAAATATAATATCATCTACATAAATTTGTACAAGTATCTTAGAGCCATTAACATTTCTAAAGAAGAGAGTTTTGTCAACAGTACCTCTTGTGAAGTGATTATCTAGAAGGAACTTTGATAAAGTCTCATACCAGGCTCTAGGTGCTTGCTTTAGTCCATAGAGTGCTTTCAACAAATAATACACATGGTCTGGAAAATTTGGATCTTCAAAACCTGGAGGTTGGCTTACATAAACTTTTTCCTCCAATTCCCCATTTAGAAATGCACTCTTGACATCCATCTGATAGACTTTGAAATTGGCATTAGCTGCATAGGCTAGAAAGATTCTGATGGCTTCAAGTCTGGCAACTGGAGCAAATGTTTCATCAAAATCTATTCCCTCTTGTTGAGAATAGCCTTTGGCAACCAATCTGGCTTTATTCCTTATGACAATGCCATTTTCATCCATCTTGTTTCTGAATACCCATTTTGTGTCAATAGAACTCTTGTTCTTTGGCTTGGGTACCAGCTTCCATACTTTGTTCCTCTCAAATTGGTTTAGCTCCTCTTGCATTGCTAAAATCCAATCTGGATCCAAAAGAGCTTCTTCCACTCGCTTAGGCTCCTCCTGTGATAGAAAGCTACTATACGGACATTCATCTTGAGTAGCCCTTCTAGTTTGTACTTTTGATGTAGCATCACCAATGATCAGTTCAAAAGGGTGATTTTTGGTCCATTTCCTTTGAGGTGGTAGATTAGCCCTTGATGAGGTTGCCTCAGTATTGTCATGATGTGAGATAGAATGTTGATTTGTTGAAACTCCCCCTGAGTTGCTGATCCTTTGAAAGGAATTGGGAGTTCTATCAACTGATGAGGTGAATTGATTATCCGTTGACAGACTGTGATCAACGGATGCTTCATTATGAACTTCAACGGATGATGCACTTTGTCTTTCAACGGATGCTGCATAGCTTCTTTCAACGGAAGCTGAATTATGACTTTCAACGGATGCAGCATTCTGTGCATTATCCAAAGGCAGACTCTGGTTTCTTCTTGAGATGCCTTCTTCATCATTCTCATCTTCACTATCATCACAATATATCTCAATATTGTCAAATTTGAGTCCTTCATGATGTCCCTCATCTGTTAGTCCATCAATATTTTTATCATCAAACACAACATGTACAGATTCCATGACAATGTTGGTTCTTAGATTGTAGACCCTATATGATTTTCCAGCAGAATAACCAACAAATATTCCTTCATCAGCCTTTGCATCAAACTTTCCTTTGTGATCAGATTGATTCCTTAAGATGTAGCATTTGCAACCAAAGACATGTAGAAAGTTTAACGTTGGTTTTCTTCTCTTGAATAATTGATAGGGAGTCATGCATTTTGCTTGATTGATTAGAGAAATATTCTGAGTGAAACATGCACAGTTAACAGCCTCAGCCCAAAAATAAGTTGGGAGTTTTGACTCCTCAAGCATTGTCCTTGCAGCTTCAATTAGTGATCTGTTCTTCCTTTCCACCACACCATTTTGTTGTGGAGTTCTTGGAGCTGAGAACTCATGCATGATCCCATTTTCTTCACAGAACATCTTCATGGTTGAATTCTTGAACTCAGTTCCATTGTCACTCCTAATATTCCTTACTTTGAAATCAGGATGATTGTTGACTTGCTTGATATGATTGATGATGATTTCACTAGCTTCATCCTTTGATCCAAGAAAATAAACCCATGAAAACTTTGAGAAATCATCTACAATCACTAGGCAGTATCTTTTCCTTGAAATTGACAATTCATTGACTGGTCCAAAAAGATCCATGTGTAGAAGTTATAGTGGTTCATC